>NW_007578137.1:151384-268304 GCF_000690725.1 Stegastes partitus | reverse complement strand
GAGAGAGAGAGAGAGAAAGAGAGGGAGAGCTTTGAAAGGACGGCTTCTGTGAACACGTATGCGTTTGTGCTCAGTGTGTGTTTTGTGTATGCGAGTGTGGGTGAGTGAACGCATCTTAAGGGAGGTCATTATCATTTCTATCTGTATGAATCCGGTCTTATTAGTGAGGAAAAGTCCTTCCATCAGCAGGTTTGGGAGATAGGCCTAGACCGGGTGGACAGAGCGCACAGACAAGGCCAGGAGGAGTGCAGGCACAAAGAAGGGAGGGCAGGATGGAGGAAAGGACCAAAGCTTTGTAACAACAAACGGTAAAAATAAAAAATAAAAACAGTTCATTTGGGCGCACTCATTTGGCTTGCAAGCTCGGTTGTTGTTTTTTTCCTTGTGATTGCATCACAAATAATATGTCAGATCCAGAAAGTATAGCTTAGCGTACTTCCTAAAGAAACAATACAAATTCTATTAATCCTTTGAGGGACTTTAATTGTTTGTTTTTATTGGTTTTGTTTTTTTGTCACAATGTGATATATTTCAGAATCTAATGACCTGGAACCTTCCTTCATGGTTCCTTTTTTGCTTACTTGCATATTTGCAACTTCTTCACCTGTTTATTCACTCCTTACTCTAATAGATAATTAAGAAAAACAAGGCAATGCAATAAAAAAAAAAAACAACTCACCGTGCCATACAAAGTTCTAGATGACTACACGTCTAACTGTGCAAATTTCAACCAGCAGATTCACATATTATTCCTGCTTCTTTCTTTATACTCTTTTATCTCATCTTCTCCCCCCTTTTAGTTTCTTTATTAGGCATTACTGTAATTAAGCCATTTATGTGTAATATTGTGTTCATTATGTGTTTTTTTCCCACACATATCACTCGGTGTGAGTGTGTGTGCATGCACGCGCAAGCCTCCAACTGCGACATTGCCCTTTAATGCGCCCATAAAGCAGGGCCTCATTTCCCCTCTCAGGCCTAAGGATAAATTACAGCCACTCCCCAGGGACTAGGCATCCCTATCAGGCTGCAAGCAGCATATCACTGCACTCTCTGTGCTACACAGAAAGAAATGAGGTACTTTTTTTGCCTGAATGACTCTAGAATACAGCACTATAGCACAAGGCTCAGTGTGCAGTGCGTGTGTATGTGTATGTGTGTATGTGTATGTGTGTATGTGCACATGTGATTTTGGTAAATTCTGTGCCAATACGTGTGAGTCATAGTTTAAAATAAGCCCAGATGTGGATGTGATTGTGTGGTTGCATGTGTGTGTGTGCATGTGACCATTTGTGTGTTTAAGTGCAGTTCCAGACAGAATGGCAGACAGTTGTAACGCTTCCCATTATTGCCATCATTATAGGGTACGAGGGCTGTCCAAAATGTGTGTGTGCATGAGTGCATTGTGTGTATTTGTGTGTGCATTTAGCCTATGTGCTTGCCCAGACTACTATAAGCACTGCCATTAAGCCCATCACTATGGGACACTGGGGGCATTGGGTCCTTCATTGGACAGTTCAGCGCCATCATCATCAAATGCACTATCAAGCAAATTACCACATTACATTTTAACGCATTTTTCTGTGCTGCACCTAAATAACTTATTCCACAACAAAAGGGGCAGAAAAATGGTGGGTGTCAGCTGCATCAGTTCAACCCCTCCTTCTCCTTTATTTCCTCTATAAGTCTCTCTTTCTCTCACCCCCATTGCTCTCATTTTCTGGCTCACAGTCTCTCAGACACATCAGTTATTCAATACTTAAGTTGGCTGGCGTCATAGTGAAACATAGGATAGAAATTACACAACTAGCTGAGAATTTAGGAGGTGGGGATGCAGAGGCAACTGGTCATCAAGCAGGCATTACTCAGCTTAGTTTGCCAAGTCATTATATACACACATACACACAAATACACACACACACACACGCACACACACGGTGGGGATTTTTACTTCTCTCCCTCTCCCTATTATTCACACATACAGTTGCAGGTCCCTCCTCCTGAGCAGCAGTGGATGAAGAGCGCGAAAGAATAAACAATGGTGCCCTCAGAGGGCTCGAGTATCGATGAATGGATCCAACTAAACTGTTATCAGTGCAAACACAAACACAAGGATAGACCGACAGATTGGACAGTTGAGGCACAGCGAGAGACAGGCATGGAGAGGAAAGAAAAGGACAAATAAGTATACTGAAAGAAAGACAGAAATATGGGTATATATATGGCAGATGGAAAATTTGTGAAAGTGGAAAAAAGTTGTGAGGAAGAAAGAAAAGATTGGTAAACACATATTGACGAGGGAGACAGGACGGGAGACAATGGGCATCTCAATGACAGAGGGAGCTCGTAGAAGATGCTGGAGGAAGAGAAAGATTATAAAATATAAAGCAGAAGAGAGGGTAGTAAACCTACAGAAAAAAATTAAAGTGGAAAAAAGGAGAGCAATAGAAAAATAGGGTAGAAAAAAAGAAAAAAGGGAGGAGGGAGAGCAACATAGAAAATGAGAGATTCAACATTTAAACTCTGAATGCAGGGCAAGATAATTGTCTCCTGGCACTTCTTTCCAAGTGGGTGGGTGTTTGTACTGATCACTTTAAGATATCATTTATAAAACCATAAAACCGTAAACCTTTTATTGGAGCTCAGACAATTATGAGATGGAAAAATTACTCGTCAATTAGTGACATCTGATCCCGCAAAAAAGAAACCAGAAAATTTCCTTTTGTCTCATTAGTGACCTTTAAAAAAGCATGCCGCTTATTAGAGTTGTACACAGTTTTTGGCATGGTTGGTGCGTGTGTGTGTGTGTCTTTGTGTGCATACTAGTCCAGCTGTCTTGACTTCACACTGTCCACAGATTGTTCCCTTCAGTCTGTTTTTTCTTCGAAGACCACTGGTGGAGAGTTGAAGCGGAGGTGGTGATAGAGGTGAGGCTAAAAAGAGCATGCACACTGCTGTTTACACTTGGCAGGAAGATCTAATTAAATATTATTGACATTAAAACAATATTTATGTAATTGACTACCTGCATAGTCCAACTGACAAACAGAGAGAGAAGCATGAGGACAGTGTCAAAAATACAGTATGTACAGCATATCTTTAATTTTTTTTTACAGGTTTTTTGCCAAAATCATTAACAGATAACAAGCTTAAGAAAAAATAAATAAAACTAGCTGGACTACTGTGGAATGTATGATAGCAAATAACAAAAAAGCTAAAGGCTAAAGCCCATGTTATAATTATGACACAAACCAAAGACTGTCCTTGTAAAGTTGCATTTACAGTTGCTGTTTATGTATAACACATCGCACCACCACATTTTGAAACATTTTGATTCAAGGTGTGAATTATTGCCTGGGGCATGTTCAAAACATTAATAATTCTGCCAAGGCTGGTTAATGGTTAGAGAGATCGGTCTTTAACTAGAGAACCCGTCAGTCTGGCACCTGTGATTGCAAGTATTCTCCTTACTGAAGGAACCATGAATACGACACTGGAGCTCTACCAGTTCCCAAGGTGCTGCTTTGTAGCTGACCTTGATTATTGAGGGTGACATGGAGGGTTTAAAGAATTTCAGTAAAGGGTTCAAAGTCAAGGGTTTTGGAGTACACATCTGTGTCAAGTCTACCTGATGCATGTCTCTGATATTTGAATCTCAAGCTGTGGCTGTCAACCTCTCACCTGTCGGTGGTTCGTCCTTCAACACTCGAATCTTCAGTTTGCCTGCTGACAGCTGTTGAGGAGGCACACAGAGTTACAAATCAGCAGCAATAGTTTGTGTAAGCTCTCAGCTCACAAACAGTCCTCCACATTTATTTTGTGTTTGTATACTGTATGTAGGTGTAAGTAAGAATGCGAACCACTCTGTGTTCATATATAACTAATAATAACAATATAATAATAAAAAATAAACTTTATTTATCCAGCACTTCTCAAAAACGTTACAAAGTGCTTCACAAGGTTGAACCAGAATTAAAACATTCATTTGCTTCTGACATTCCAGAATATTTTTATGTACAAATAAATAAATACATAATGTCTCTTTAGTTTTCTCTTTAGTTTTATCAACTGACTTGAACACAACAACTTAAAGTCTCTCGTTGGTATGTTTTGAATGCACCGCATTTTGGCATTGGTAAATGGTGTATTCATTATATTATTAAGATTTAGTTTTAAATTAAGACAGACTAGTCTATGGTTATTGCCTCTCAGAGACAATCAGCATGTTTGATAACCATTCTACGTTTAAAGGTCATTATAAACTTACAATCCAAATGTTTTTTTCTAGCGTAAACTCAAAGTCCTTAGAGCTTCTCCTCTGAGATTAAGGGTGCTAATTTCTTAAATCAACGGGAAGGTGCAAAGAGCAGTTTTTAATCCGCTATATACTGTGCATTAAAAGAGTGATAGCATGCTTTGGATATTTTCATGACTGAGGGCACATGATGCATGCAGTAAGTAGATGCCTTAAAGCAGTAATTAGGAGACAGCTATTACAGTGCAGGTGACTCTTAAGGTCATAACTCACAAGCAATAGCTTCTCAGGGAAAGAATCAGGCCATGCCATAATCATCTTCCATCAATGACATTTGTGAATAACATGGTTAGTGACTGAATCAGAGTCAATACGATAACGCAAACAGAAAAGTAAGTTTATACTCAAAAATAATACATGCATCCAAAGACAAATTGGTAGACTGTTTCTGTACCTTTTGGAGTTTGTTCTCCATGTTCTTCATAGAGCTGTTAGTCGGAGAATTGCTGCTTAAAGAACCACATTGTCCAGACATCCATCTAAACCTTCTTGATTGTCTACAGAGACAGACAAAGTTAGAGAATGGGAGTTTTTCTTTGCAAATTAGCAATCTTGAAATACCACTCCCTTGAACTTGACATGCATAGCTCATCAACAGTATCACAGCTTTGATTTCTTTAAAAAAAAAAATAAAAAAAATAAAAGAGAAGCTGTGAATACATCTGTTTCTGTCCTTGATTTGATTTATCTTTTATATTCAGAAGTCATTCTAATATTTATTCTCCATCAGAAGATTTGAGTATAGCAGCCAAAAATATAACAATCACAGTCCTTTATGAACACCAAAATGCAACGCAGGCACAGACACATATGTCAAACAAAGAGCGACATTGTTATTGAAAAATTCCAATTATTGTGTATCTGAGGGATTTGGTATATCTGTTCACACAGTATATAGTATACCAGTAAAGCACAGTATATGGAGAAGATACATTGTTTGTTTGTGCACATTTACTGTAAATATTAATAAATAAAACCTCATACTTCTCAGGCTGTATTTGACTTTACTTGATTTAGCAACAAAATACAAACACGTCATTCCTGTGTTTTTGAAAAGCAGGCCAAATGTAATAAAAGTCAGAGTGCTTAAGATGAGTCAGTATGTTAATAACAGTTCTGGACTTTAGGAAGAAAGAGAAGGAATGTGAGGGGAAAAGCTGTATAAGTAAGTATGAAAAAGGTACAACAGCCCCACATAACTACATTCCCACTCATCACCAAGTTTCTCACCTTCAAACTGTCAAAATAAATAAATTACTTGTAAAATCATTTGGTTCCAATAAACAGAACAGATGTTCAATGTTTATCACAACATGGCCCATTTGTTGTTTTGGGACTCAGAACAGCGAGGAAAAACACTACCATGTGCGTTTAGATCAACAAAAACTTTGGCTTTTCCAACATAAATTATTACTAAAATTTCACAAAGCATAATGTAGTCTAATAACGAAGATGTTTTTCTTCCTCGTCATTGAAGACAACTGAGGCCTTTTCAGGATACTGGATACAAGGACATTTACAGTCAGCTTATACAGCTGTTAACTATAAATCAAAATGTATACACTTAAAAACAAATAACAGTGCGAAATGGCCAAAAATAAATAAATAAATAGGAAATGCACAGAGGCCCTCAAGAAAAACATAAAAGACAAGTCTGCGGTTGATTCATTAACATGGACATTAACACAGAAAAACTGTGCAGCAATAGTCATAAAAATTGTGAGTGTCAGAGCCACAATCCAGGACGAAACAAAGCATTCAAGAAATCATACCAGTGGCTAGAAAAGGCCAACCTGAAGGACAGCACAGAAGCCTTGATCATGGCAGCACAAGAACAGGCCCTGAGCACCAGATCCATGGAGGCAGCTGTCTACCATAGCAGACAGGACATCAGGTGCAGACTGTGCAAAGAGGCCCTTGAGACAGTCCAGCATATAGCTACAGGATGCAAGATGCAAACTGGGACAGTGTACACCGAGAGGCACAGCCAAGTGAGTGGGATAATGTACAGGAACATCTGTGTTGAGTACACACTAAAAGTCCCCTAGTCCCGACAGGACACACCACCAAAAGTGGCTGAGAACAATATATAAGATCCTGTGGGACCTCAAGCTCCAGACCGACAAGCAGCTGCTGGCTAACTAAACAGACATAGTGGTGGTTGACAAGGAGCAGAGCAGGACAGTTGTGATAAATGTGGCAATCTAAGTTGACAGTAACATCAGGAGAAAAGAGCACAAAAAGCTTGAGAAGTACCAGGGGCTGAAGGACCAACTAGAACTGTGGAAGGTGATGGCCAAGGTCCTCAAGTAATGGCCACTCTCTTCACTGTGGAGTTGCCAGTGTGTACAGGCCTGGGTAGTTTGAAATCTACCAACATGTCTTTGGTTTTCTAAGCAGATTTGTTATTCTGTGGGACCCACTGATACATAATTGGTATTGGGTCAGATGGCATGCTCATGTACAATACTCATGTAAGCAAAACTCCTGCACAACACACTCAATATCACTTTGCAGCATTATTAAATGGTTTTGGAGATATTTTAATGTAAGTAAATATGGCTAACGCTAAAGCAGACTGCTGGCTCTGTTCCACTAAATTATCAAGAGGTAGAGTTGATTTGTTGTTGATTTGTCAGCCCACGCAACACAAAACTATGATGTTCAAAGTGTTTGCTAATGCTAGCAGCAGAAGGCAGCAACAACTGACTTTGCAGCATACACTGGAAAAGAGAGTAAATGTTTAGAGACAACCCAAGACAGTAATGTCATTTATCTACGATAGTTCAGGACTCAGTTGCCTCTTTGGTTTTCTGAGGTCCAGGTGTGAGATTTTAAGCCATTAAAATCGTAAAGAAACCATCTTACCAAATGATAAAGCACATTCTTCTGCCTCAGTACTTATATTTGGATGAGCAGTGTCTGCCTATTGTTTCTCATTGGCTTCACAGCATAGTAGATTCATGTGAATTTAACTTCCCAGCAGGTCTTACTACGTGAAAAGTAGTTGGTAAACTGCAGCACAAGTTAAAGCAAGTGTGGTCTTTAGATGTTTTTATGGTAATGGTGATGTTTATGGTAGAAAAATTGCATTATTATAAAAGATTCTTATCAGTATTCCATATCAACAAGTACCAAAATGTAAGTATTTGGACTGAAAAATACTTGACCATAGTATTTCACCACATCACCTATCATAGATGTATCATTGGCAAGCTTAATAATCATATTCAAGTTATACGTGCACAACAGGGGTCATCAAAGTGAAGAGTGAAAGGACTGAACAAGAGCCCGTGGGGGAGGTAATGCTCAGTCTAATGATGCCCGAGGTTGCTGACTTTGACAGCCTGTGGTCTATCAGTCAGAAAGTCCAAAATCACATCACACAGGAGGTTGTTGAAGCTGAGTAGTTTCATCTGTTCAAACAGCTTTGGTGAGATGGTGGTATTAACAGCAAAGCTTAAGCCCTAAAAGCACATAGGTGTGTCTTTTGTGTTAGCAAAGTGTGGAGCACAATGGAGATGGCATCCTCTGTGGCTCGGTTAGGTTCGAATGTAGACTGAAGGGGTTGTGTGTGCTGGTTTTACATCTGGATACCACACGCTCCAAGAGTTTCATGACAGTGGAAGTCAGTGCTATTGGGCGACAATCATTAAGACATGTCAACGCGGATTTCTTGGGAATAGGAATGATGGTGGCAGACATCGGGGGGGCCTGATGCAGGGAGATGTTAAAGATTGTTAGCAGATTTGCCAGCTGGTTTGGCATCCTCTGAGAACGCAACCTACAATGTTGTCGGCACCCATTGCTTTGTGAGGCTTCACTCTAGGAAGAGTGCTCCTCACTTCAGCTGTGATTAGACAGAGTGCTTGTTCATCTGTCTGAGCAAGTTTCTTGCTTGGAGGACGGTTGTTGAGATCCTCAAAGTGTGCATAAAAGTTGCTAAGCCTATCAGCAAGCATTCTATGGCTGTTGTCGGCCTGCAGGGTTAGTTTGTGGCCAGAGAGGAGACCCTGCCACATACACCAGGTGTCTCCTGTGTTACAGAAAAGGTAGTGTATTTTCTGTGCTTGGGTCCATTTTATCTTCCAGATCATCCTAGACAGATTTACACTCGCAGTCCTGAGTTCTGCTTCATTACCCACTTTAAAAGCAGTCTCCATGGTTTTCAGTTGTACACACACCTTTGCTGTGAGTCAAGATGACAGTGACATCCTCTACACATTTGCTTATCTAGTTGGTTAAAGTGTCTGTACATCCCTCAATGTTGACATTTTCTTCTGAGGTAGCTAAACATTTCCCAGCATTCTTACAGAAGTTCTGTATTGCGAGTGTGGCTCCGTCTGACTGAGTTGTTCCCGGCAAGGTTGTGTCTGTCCCAACACTGTGGTCCAAGAAGGAAAGAGTCTTCTTGGTGTGGGATCGGTGTTATTAACAGAGAAGCAGGCGAGGTAATGGTTTTATAAAGCCCATGGATTATGGTGTAAACCAGGTTGATGCCGGTGTCACCTCTTTTTGGGAAGTCCACAAGGTGGTAGGATTTAGGCACAACAGTTTTCCTCACCAAAAAAACAAACATGAAAGGTTACAGGGATTATATCTGCACACGCAGACATAGATGCAGGTGCAAACATGAACATGAATGGAAATGTGCAAACACGTGGGTGCACATTTGCTCACATGCACACACACACATACACTCATGCAGGACACTCCTGTCAGTTGCAGAAAGTGAAGAACTGTGAAGGGATCCTCATTTAGGTGAGAGTTATTCATGCTCATGTTGTTGAATTATTTATGCTATTTATGCTATTGTGATGTCGGGTTGTCTTTGAAAGAAGTTTATTTTGGACTGAGCTGGCAGCCTGTCAAGGCACAGGAACTCAGATTTTGAATCTCTATGAGTGTGTATGTGATGGCAAGAGTTGCCAACACCCCTGATGCTGTCGCTGTGCTGTGCTGACACTGAGGGTGGGCGTTAGATAATCATCCCAGCGACATCACCAAGGCAACTGGACTGTCGCTAAGGGAGACAGTTGAGGCACACCCCTGTCGGTGTAGGATGACATGGTGTCCCCTCAGGACAGGCAACCTGGAGAGATAAAGTGTGTGTCTGTTTGTATATCTCCATGGACTGCATTAGCAAAGATCACATTATCTAATGCACACAGACACACACTAAATTGCACCCACACATATAATGTGCATACATGAGTAAACAAACACTTCAAAATAATATCTTAAAGTTGTTGTAAGAAAAATACAGGTACAGACATGCCCTCACAGTCACTGTTTATCTGTCTTACCAACGCTCTTATACAAACTCACTCACATGCACAAACACACACATACACACACGCACGTCCATCTCAGTGCAGCCAGTGTATTGACTATGAGTTTAAACAGCATAGCAAAGTTCTTTTCAAACACTTTTAGCTAATAACAGCATCAATGTGCTTTTATGAGTGTGTGTGTGTTTTGGTGCTATGATCTATGATGGGAGTTGCAGTGGGCTTTTAGAGGATTAAGACTTAGCTTTAGGGTTAAAGTTTCAGTAAGGTTTCAGTAGGAGTAAGGGTTAGACACTTAGCTGTGATGGTAAAGGTTAGGTGTGAGGCCAGGAAATGTATCATTTCAGGAAGGGTCCTCACACAAATAGATGTACAAATATGCAATGCGGTCAGAGAGACATGTAACATGAAGAAAAATCAAAAGACACACATGCACACACCACAATCTCACATTGCTGTCCACCTTTCACTGTTGAGTAGATAGATAGCTGATGACACCCTCTGTGTCACAACTTTAATATTGGAAACAAACATCACAACACCACACGAAACGCTACTTTGTCAAAAAGCATTTCTTCATCACAGTCAAAGCAGAGGAAACACACTGAGGAGTACAATTTCACATCAGCTCAGAGCAAACTCATATTTCTAAACAATATACAGATATATTGCAATGAAAGGAGAAGAATCGGCCAGTGATTCAGTGTTAACCGTAGGCAAACACCACCTGTCAGTCCTGGGCACACTCAAGCCTGGGACATATGCCTAAACACATGCGTGGCTGTCACCTTTAACTGACCCATCTCACCCAAAGGGAAAGGTAATAACATCTGCGTCCCCCACGCACACATGCAAATGCAGGCACACTTTGTAGTCTAATGCCAAAGTAATCGTCTCAATACCCTCTCAGTGTGAGGCAGGAGGACGCAACAAAAACAGAAAGCAGTGAGGGGAGAGAGAAACTTTCCCAAGGCAAAAAACAATTCAGACATAAAATGCTATAAAGGCAAACAATCCCACATTTTGGTCCAGCATGAGTAGTGTCAGATTACAGGGTCAAACTAAATTTAAAAAAGAATAGGGGGAAAAAAAGATGACTAAAAAGAGGCTGTGGATAGAATGAGAAGCTCTGCAAGGAGGCAACAAATGAAGAAGTAAAAAAGACCTTAACTGTACATTTAAATAAGAGGAGAGTCAGTGCTCGTGAGCTGTAAGGCCTGAAGACAAAGCTACATTAAACCTGTGACTCGGGCAAGCCACAACAGAGAATGATGTACTGTGTTTGCCCCAAGCTGCTGCTCTGGCTTTATTATCGCCTGTGTACCTTTCACAAACTGATTATACCTCCCCCCAGCAAACTGAATTTGTTCAACTACTCTTTGGATGCATACATGAGACTGCGTGTGTCTGTGTGAAGCCCAACTCTCAGACAAAGATGAACAATTCATCTGCTCTGAGATCTAACAGACAGTGAGAGGAAAAAACAGGTTGGTACCTGACGCACAGTACTATGCACAGCCTGAGAAAAAAAATCACAGCTTGAAAATATACAGTAAAGGCTTGTCAAAGAGACACTTGCTCTGAGAAGAACTGATTAACTGATTAACCACAACAGTCAAGCCTCCATCTTTGTCTGCTTTTTGCCACATCAGTCAGATAGGAACAAATGAGAAACAGTTTCATCTCTGTCATTAGAGGTGTAAAAAATAATTAGTTCAAACTGTTAAGTTCGGTTCCACATCTAAAAACACTGCAGCATCACTACACACAGCTTTTGGGCTAAAAGTAGGCGGGGAATGTAGCTATATTAATGTGGAAACAGTCATATTTGAGTAGCTAATATTGTAATTTACTCCATGACTGCTCCTCTTCAGTCTGTGTTCATGTGTTTTCACAAACTCCTCAAAAATTGTTCTTCTGCTTTCCGTCCTATTCTGTTCACTGTGTGCACTGTCCTATGAGAAATGCTGACCAACAGGCAGAAAATACACAACACAAACGGGATAAATTAATATATGGCAGTCATACAATACATTAAACTTGAAAGGCAGTACAGGTAGCACAGTTAATTTTCTCAGCCATCACAAGTGACACGGAGGACATGCTGTGAGTGACAGAGTCCCTGCCTCTCCTTCATCTGTTCCCAAATGTGAAAGGTGTTAAAATGTTCTACTTTGCGCTCTGCACAGAGAAGACTGATTAGTGACACCACTGCACATGAAAACAAGCTAGCAAACCATTACTAATCAGCAATGGCATGTCTATAAGGAAAGGTTGCCCAATTTATTTTCTAAACAGGACAGTGAAAATATTTCTAAATATTATTTTCTCTGTTACCAGACACCTCTCAGCCATCACACAAAGCACACTATTTCATCTGTTTAGACTTTTTAGTTGGGCCAGCTGAGTCTTTCTCCTACCTTCACACACTTCCTCTCACACATACACAAACTCTTGCTATATATTTTTGCCTCTTTCAAGCTTGTGCATACACAAATATAAAATCTTTCTCAAACTAGCTGTGGAGTATACTGCAATATTTCAAAGACACAGAGCTTGAACAGGATTCCTGTAGCAGACTTGAATACATCTTTACTGATTAAAGTACACAAATCATAGAGAACTAAAAACAAGAAATTAAAATAGTAGTACACTCTGTAATTTACAGTGTTAAAAACACACGTACACACAAATACAAATACCATTATTTATGGAGGGCCGGTATCAAAAATACACACAGGCAGCCGGGTACACATCTTGTCATATCTTGGGCCCAGTGGAGCAATAAATGTTGCAGTATTTCAGTGTGACAGAAAACACTGTGTTTATGTGCTTATCATTTGTGCAGCCTGGACTAGATGGCCCTCTTCCCATACTAATATATGGCTTCTTAATTAGAGCTCCACTGAAAAAACTAAGGAGGAGCCTACTCATATACAAGGACATAAACACAAACAACACGTTTCCTTAAATGATGAATATGCTGCATATCAAGCTGATGATGTATTGTGTGATATGAAACAAGATAAATTCATCACATGAAAACATTGTCTTACATCATAACTCTCAATAACTGATCTTGTAGATGGCTGGGTTGGCCTTTAAATGTATATTTGCGTGCATGTATACGCTTCTGGCATTTATTATTTGAAGGAGTCAGTGTATAAAATAAAGACCTTGCCTCTCCTTAAAGCTATCCCTGAGTTATATGCTTATATATTGTGATGTACATAATGGTATGTTTTCCATAACTTCACACGGCCAATACATCTCCGAGTTATTAATGAAATGAATGAAATGCGGTGAACTGGGAGCAGAGAATAAAACAGTCTCATTAATAACCAGTGTTTGTTTTCATTCTGCACATTAATTTCCTGCTCACGTAAGCTAGAATGCCCCTAAATCTGAATTTGTTGGATAATAGTCATATTATTGGGCCAGGTACATATTCTGTAATGAAATAGGAAAAGAAATACTACTTTCTGTGTCTGTGTAATTGAATGAGCTATCTAATCCATTTTAAATAATGTGAAGATATGCATGTAAGATGTTTAGTATTTTTAATAGTCATTCACACAGACACTAGCATATAAAACAGTAATGGGTCAGTACTGTTTTTTGTGGCATACATCTCTGTTCATTATGCGTACACTGTTGCACTCTATTTTAACATGGTATGAACACTAATGTACAATCAAAATTTTTATTGCAAAATGTAGACAAAATTAGAAGACATATATAGTGTGTATGCATGTGTGTTGTGTTTCCTGGTATTACTCATATTGTGGAGACATAAATCTTTGTAGAGTCCCATTGTGGGGACCCGCCTCCCATGTAGGGACAAAAACGAGTCCCCATGATGCAAATAGTTAAATTTAAGCATGAACACTTATATATGGCATATGGTTAGGTTTAGGCTAAGTTTAGGCTAAACTGAGATTTGGATAAATGTAAATAACAAGGAAGTGAGTGTAAGTCAATACACTGTCCTCTGAAGTGATGGGAACTTCAGAGTGTGAGTACGTTGATGCCGCCTCTCAGTGTGCCAGCATTTTCCATATAATTAATTCATGCCTGATGCCATGAATCAGTCACCGCAGACGTGGCCCAGTACGTCACTGACACATATTTACAACCACTTTTAGAAGCTGTTTATCATCTTTTGTATGACCCACTGTTTATTGTCAAAACAGGATAGACAAGCAGAACAGACAAAACTGTTTTGTCACAATGACACCTATCATTTTTAAATTCACCAGTGGGAACTTGGACAGAGAACTGGCAACCAGCAGAGAAGTTTGTTTCAATTGCTTATGGTCAATTTCCACAGTGACTAGTCAATTTTATTACCTGCATCCTTGACCTGTGATAGAAGGAAAACATTTAAGGTTCAACTCAAAAAAAAGGAGATCACACAATGTTCCTCGGCATGTTTAGCCAAGACTGGGAGACTACAAAGGTCTGTGGTAAATATGCAAAAAGAAAAAAGAAAACTGTGAAATATACTAAACAGGATTTGGGGGGAAAAAAGGCTTATAGTTTAAATTATTTGTTTAACCCTGTAGGTGCAAAACAACAAAGAAAACATTGACTTCTAATCCATAAATAATGGTAGCATTGTATTATTTGTCAAAAGAGCACCTCTTGTTTTGTTTTTTTCTTTTCGATGACAGACTGTAATTTACAACAATTTCTGACGGAAGGACAGCTGCTTGCAATCTGAATGCTCACTGAACTGTATCATGAGAATAACATACGGTTCATCTGTTTTGAAGAGTGATTTTCACAAGCCTCTGGAACAGCACACATATCTGTGCTGCACTAAAACTTTTAAAGATACTGAAAGTTACAGTACTTCTCACAGTTATCAGGGACTTGTCTAAAACATGTCTTTACCATTGCCTTAGCCTGTCAAAATACAAAAAATAGACAAGTATTTAGAAAAAGCACATATTTTACCACGAAAATTTGAAAAGATTTAGTACACCTGCAATTACGTTAAAGAACTGTGAATGTTAATGTATGATTCAAATAAATAAGAAAAAAAAAACAAAGAACAAAAAACATGAAGTAACTGGTCATGTGATAGTAATTCTACAACCTTTTAAAGCCAATTTTAACATTAAAAGCTATTCTTTAAGTCCTTTTCCTGTTGCTCATTCTTATGCCCTCTGTGTACAACGTCTCATGTTGGGAATGTCAGCCACCCAGTTCAGTGAAAGGAAGTACAGTTGCACACAAGTTCTTGCTCCACTGACCTTTAGAATGGTCCACTACATGGGCATGGACCTACATCATATATGAGTGGCTTTTTCAGGTCTCTGACTGCTCCTTTATTCCTTCCATAGCAACCTTTTCCTGACCTTTATAGGTAGAGAAGTCACTGACCTCCCCCCTCTCTCACTTGGTATCCTCCTCCATCTGTCTCTATTACTCAGTGTCTCCACTTTCTACGTTGCTTGCTCTTTTACAGCTGTTGCAGTTTTTCCCACCTTCTCAGCCTCCCACAATGCATCATGTCTCTCCATTAAACACTTGTTTTGTTCCCCATGTTTCTCAAGTCACTATGTTCATTCTTCATCCTCTCTTGCTTGTACAGACTTTATCTCAGCAGTCCTCTTTTTCATTGTATTGCTTACTGTTCTGTTTTTTTTTGTTTTTTTTAAAGATTATTTTTAGGTATTTTTGCCTTTAATGGATAGTGACAGTGAAGATAGACAGAAAATGTGGGGAAAGGAGCAGGGGGTTGACGTGCAGTCAAGGTCCTGCCAGATAGGAGTCGGAGTGGAGACATTTTTGCACACGTGGTATGAGGTCTAAACATTTGGCTATCTGCTCACACCCCCTCCTCCCTGTTTGGCCTCCTCCTGTTTTTGTCCATATCTCCTCATATGAACGGAGAAAGTGATGTTTTCATTGTAAAGACAGAAAAAAACCAATATAGCTTCAGGGTTTGGAGAAAAAAAATCAATTGAAAAGTATTAAAATCAACTGAACATATTACATGAAAGCCAAAGAAACCAACTTTTCATAGTAACACACCTCAGCCACACACCACAATACAGCCACTTATAAAGACATTTTAAGAGATTCTGCTTATTACTCAGAGTTATAATATTACAAAATCTAGGGTTGCGTGAAGGTGTTAATCTTAGTAATGATGGAATTGTAATATTGGAACACGCTTAATCTAGCACTATGTATCTTGTAGCACTTAATTTGAATGATAATCAGGCATGTGGTGACACTTGCAATGGGTCAAACTGTGGGACAGTCAAAGAGACTGCTAGATGAACACCTCCATCCTTACAGCCTTGAGTTTACAATATAAAATCAGATGATTCAAGTGCAGCAAGACAAAAAGAACTAGATGTACCAAAGCTGAAACTTGATTCAGAAACAGGAATCTCTCCCTTCAAGTTCTTTGTTACAGCCCATCCTGCACATACTGTACTTATTCACTGTCCTATCTTCCGTCCTCCTCCTCTCTTACTCTCTGTTGCTTTCTGGTGTCTTACTTTCATTCTCACCTTCCCACTTTAAATTTCCCCCTATTCCCTTCTCTCCACCTCTCACCAGCCACTGTCCTTCTTCTCTAGGACATTAACTGTAACACCTCATACTCACCCTCTCTCTTCCTTCTCTTTGCTCATGCTGTCTTTCAGTTGTCGCAGTTTCTCCTCCATCTCTTTACTCTCATTAGACAGGGTCACAGTCTCCATTTGCAGTTTTTGCAGGTTCCTATGGCAACATAAACACACGCACATATATGCAGTCAATCAACAACAATCAATCATACAAATGACCTACTTCGTCAGATTGGCCAGCCAGGCTTTCATCAATATGTTCAATTCATCCTCTGCACCCGCAGATCCTTGTTGCTATGACTAATCAATACTTTAATCAATTAGTAACTGGATCAGGGTACCACCAAGCCAGGCATCAATTCAGTCAATTACCTGTTGGCAAATGAGAAACTACAGTGGGAGACTGGACTAAATTTCGCATTGGGTATCATGAAGAAAATAAATAGACTGCACTGAAACAGTGGAATCAAGCTCACAAGTCAAGTCAAGTCAATTTTCAGGCAAGGGTTATCTTGCCTTAAAGTCCATTTTGTGAAATAGCCATTCTCTGAATAGAATTTCAATAGGTACAGATGGAAATAGTATGGCAGCCAAGTAACCCTAATGGGCTTCTACCAAATGCCTTAAATCACATCATTGATCTTATCTCATCTTACCTGGCATTGAGCTTGACAGATTTGGCCTTGTTGTTAGGAAGCACCACAAAGTCATTTAAATTCATGTCTCTTCTTCCCGGTGGCTCAGGTATTCCTCCCATGTCTTTCGCTCTGCTTTTTTACAAAGAGCCTCTTCTGCAATAAAAACCCACAGTAATGGCATAAAACTGGATATCATGCAGCGCCCAGGCTAAATCACACACAGCCATAAATGAATACTGCTGCAGTGAAATGAACAAAATAGCAGGAACACATTTACTCTAGTGAATAAGAGGAAGTTAAAACAAGCAATCCTGTGTGTTTAAATTGTATCTGACAGACTTGTATGGATGATGAATGGTTTCTAGGCAGTAAAAGCCAATTAAGAAAACTAGCCAGTGAGGCAGATATAATAATAGCAACTGAGCTGGTAGCAAAGTGCGTTAGGTGGAGGTGAATGAGCCATTGGAAGTTCTTTTTCAAGCTGGAAAGGCCAGGGAACTCCACTGGTTAAAGTAGCCATATGAAACATTTGCCAACCAGATTGTAAAACCACAAGTGTACAATCTACCACAGATTAAAATCAGAATCTTAATGAAAACTCAGCTTGCATGATGACAGACTTTTCTACAAGAACACATTTTAGGAAAAGCACAGGTGAAAGTAATAGCATAACTGATGGCTTAGTCAAATTTAAGTGCCCATGGAAGCTTTACCAGCAGTGGTGTTGTTAGGCTGGGTAACCCGAGCATTACAGTCCCAAATGGCGTATAATTAGTCCTGTTTTTTTTGTTTTTTTTTACAGAAATATGAACAATGAAGAATAGCCCCAGATCAATTCATCTTTTACTTCAATCATGCATTCAAGAACTGGAAAATGTTATTAAATGGTTCATCAAAATCACAAGGAGCCTACGTTTTAGGTTCTTTGTGCGTCATTCAAGCAACAGATTCACTTCATGCTACTTGCCAATTGTGCATTTTTGTGTAACCACATGTGAGAGAGCACACCAGTTACGGGGCTTGTCATTGATGGAATCTGGTGGCTGTATTCACTAAGGCAAGTGGAAAACCTTGGATATAAGAAGCGCTTTCAAAAAGAAATGAAGGCAACGAGGCACAGGTGTGCCAAGGGTAGGTGAATGCAGAGTCATCTCATGTTGCTGTAGCAGCAGATGAGTCAGGACACGACAGTGACACTGCTACTTCTACTCACGTTCAGGTTGGTAAAGAAGAAAGCTCTTTAGCTGCCAAACTAATCGAGCTCAGTCATTCTCAAGCTTTTTTTTCACAAGGCTTATGAAAATACATTTTTCTAAGATACACCTTTACATATGGTTATAGCTGTGTAAATCATCAAAAATTCTACTAATTTCAAGGAACACAGTTTCTGCTCTCATTGTGGTTGCAATGTTGATCATGGGCTACGCATAGAAAGAATGTGGGTTGGCTTTACTTTGCCTAGATCATAATTTGTCACATTTCTATTAATTTTAGTCAAGTCACCATTATTTATACAGCAAATTTAAAACTGTCTTTGAGCCAAAGTGCTGTGCAGTAGAGAAATTAGACTGGTGTTTACCACACAAGTTTAATTATTAAGATTAAGACCCTTCAGCAGTATTTCTTGATGTAAATTTACTTCCATCCATCCATTATCTATATACTGCTTAATCCTCACTGGGGTCGCGGGGGGGCTGGAGCCTAACCCAGCTGACTTAGGGTGAAGGCAGGGGACACCCTGGACAGGTCGCCAGTCCATCGCAGGGCTACACTTGGAGACAGACAACCAAGCACACTCACATTCACACCTATGGACAATTTAGAATCACCAATTAACCTCAACATGTTTTTCGACCTTGTGGGAGGAACCCGGAGAGAACCCACGCTGCACGGGGAGAACATGCAAACTCCACGCAGAAAGATTCTAGTGCCCCCACTGGGACGCAAACCGGCAACCTTCTTGCTGCAAGGCAACAGTGCTACCAACTGCGCCACCTTGAAGCCCTAAATTTACTTGAGTAATTCAAATATTACACACAATACATTGAGTTAATGAAGTTGTCAGTGTTGGTCACTGAACGTTGTCCCACTCTTTGTGAAGGGCTTGCCATTTTCATCTTTCTTCTGTCATCTGTGGCATCTATCATTTGAATAAAGCTACATTTTAAGATGGCCTTTAATAGTCACCAGTCAAAGGAGTGTCTATGAGCTGGTAACACGGTCTGATTATTGTCCTTTCAAGCTACACCTGAAAAAGGGAAAGACTGTTTTTATGCTGTTCATATTTTTGTCGGTTTCAAGCTGAAACTGATATTTTTCACGTTAAAGACCAGAAACAGCATTATGCACTCCACCAGCCAGTATACACTGAATTATATAGATATCGTGTATGCTCATGTTAGCCAAACAACGTTCGTCTTTTTAAACAGCATTTAACAAGAAGTAGTGAGTATAAAGAGACATTTAACTACTTAAAGTTAGTAGTGACTTAACTAAAAGGTTCAAGCAGCTGTACGGTAAAGACAACAAACACAAGAAGTGACGTTTTCTACGCCAGACATTTTGTCTCGTCATAGCAGGAAAAGCGCAAGTGCAATAAATCCCATTAATGATTTCGGAACAACTTTCACATTAGGTTGTGGTGTTTTGCATGCTGGCTCACTGGAACAACTTCTTAAGACACTTAAAGCAACTGTTTTGTTTTTAACTCCACGTTTGTTTTCCTGCTAGCCAAAATGTTGCTGTGACTGTCTAATTTAAAGCCAGCAAACGTTAAGCTGACAGCCCACGTTAAAATAACGTTTCAGCACATTAACTTCGCCCACTGCTAAGAATATTGAACTTACCTGAGTCCCTCGATGATTTTCTTTGGTTTACCAGCTTGTGGTGGCGTGATAAAATCAAACGTTTCACTTTAATATGAATAAATTCATTCAATATTTCAGGCTTTCGGCGGACGTGTGCTCCGGTCTCTGTACACAGCGTTTCTGCTGGGCCGTCGTTACTACGGCAACCAGCGCATCTCTCGCGATAACTTGACAGCTGGAAAGTTTGTCAGAGCTTCACATATCCGTGATTTCACCGTGCGTTGTTGTTGTTGTTCCTGTTGTGAACTTTTCCCTGTCTGCATTTGTTGACTAATCTTCAACTTTCTTTAAAAAAGAATTATTATGGTATGCCTTTGTTTGCTGGCGGAAAAAACATCGGATTCAAAGGCATCAATTCCCCTATTGCCTAAGTAATCACGGGTTGTGGGAATTCCCTCCCTAATTAAAACCCTCACAGCATCATTTTATAGCACTGATTAGAGCTTTGAACTTTCGTTTTTTTTTTCAGCAGACTTTAGAGTTGTCTTTAGTCGTCCAAGATGATGATGTTTAGATATTCCATGTTGACAAGCATTGGAGATCAGAGGCAAAATAATTTCCCATTAGCCCCATAAGATAAATGCACTGAAATGAATTTGATAGGAGCAAAGTGAAGGATAAAGTGTGTATCTGTGTTCATAAGAGTGTATATGTGTAAATGTTTACTACATAAATTTCAGGTTAGTCCCAACCATTCAAAAGGGCATAAAGAAGAGAAAAAAGACATGACACCAGTAATTGTGCAATACAATCTTCAATAGGCTAAATGTTCTGTTTTAATATTTTATTGTATTTTACATACAGCAGGAGTTTGCTGCAACATTAAGAAATGAGAACAAAATAATAATTTGGCTTGGAATTTGACCATCCTTATTTATGAATGTTGTGTTTCCTAAGTAAAATAAACATCAAATAAAACAAAAATACTGTTTTATGTATCTTATAAATAAGACAAAACACTGAATATTATATTTCCCCAAGTAAAATAAACCTCTAAATTTTCAACAAAATCTTTTTATGTATCAAATAAATAAAACAAAACATGGGGAAAGTTCAGTCACACCATGTGCAAATATACTGGAATTATAATTGGGAGATGTATTCCTTTATTTTTAATTTTAATCTAAAAACTCTGCAATGGTTGTTGATCTCATAATATTTCAATTATTAATGGTTGTTACTCTGTTTCTTGCACTGTTCTGGCACGCTTGCCTAACAGAAGAAGTTCAAACGGACCCAGAATCTCTGCTCACATGAGCATGAGTCCACCTGTCTGTTTGTCCCATAACAGTGCAGCCAGGCAGTCATCCATCCGGACCTTATTTGTATTCCAGGACAAAAGAAACTTTCTGACAATTGCAAAAGCCCTCTTCTACTCTCTGCCATGCCCCCACCTTTACTCCCTTTTTTTTCCTACCCATCCTTGCCACCGTCCCTCCAAACCACAGGACAATTATGGCTCAGCAAGCACACCTCGACCTTATTCCTAAATCCTGCTTTCTCTCTCTCCTTTTGTCTGTCTCTCTCTCTCTTTCCTACATTGTTGGCATCTGACCTATTGCACCTGCCATCAGGGAAGTGTGGGTGTATGACTTATTGAGCGTGCCTGTGCGTGCGTGTGTGCGTGTGTGAGTGTCGATGGTCATTTAGGGTTGTGACCCTCCAGCTGGATTCTGTCTCTGCTGCTAAACAGTGACTCCCTCCCTCTCTCCCAGCTCTGCCTGCATAGACAGCTGGGCGTGCACTCGCATACCGATGAGTGGACGAGGGAGAAGGAGTAAGAGAGGGAGCCGGGGATGTAGAAACGAAGGGTGGAGGAGGGGAGGAGGGCATAGCGAGAGGCCAAAAGGCGCGTGGAAAAGCAACTCAAGAGAAAGAACAAGAGAGCAACAGAATGCATGAAAGGAGGGTTACAACAGCAGAGCAGTTGCAGGGAAAGGACAAGCATTGCGCTGTGAAATGTCAGGGCTATTTAATTCATTAGGAGGCAATGATTATGGCGCTGTACTGAATGTCATCTGCTGGGTTAAACCTTCCTCAGCAGCCCCATGCTGGATATACTGTATATTGACTGTTTGGCAGTGGCTGGAAACCTTTCAATGGGAGCAACAGGGATGGAGAGAAAGAAGGAAGTCAGCCAGCTAGAATCAACACAGTTTTTTGTGGTATGCACGGGAGGGTTGTAGATAATCCTGGGAGTGTATTGACAAAATAATGGAGAAAGTGTTAAATAACCTTGAAAAAGCTGGTTGGGAGCTTTCTTCCATCCATCTTCTACACCTACTTATTCTGATTCAGGGTCGCAGGGGGGACGGGGGACGGAGACTATCCTTGCAGGGATATGGGAAGACGAAATGGAAAGAAGGTCACCATCCCATCATAAGATTAGCACCAAGCACATGTATTCATACAGGCTTTTTTAATCTGCAAGGTCACCTGAGCTGCATGCCTTTGGATTGTAGATGGAAACAAGAGCACAAGAAAAAATTCTCAAGGCCTTCCTACTGTGACAACAGCACTATCTACTTAGTCTCTGTGCTGCTCCTGACTGAAAATTCATGGCAGAGTAATCATTTAGCCTTATGCCAACCTGAAATTATCTAACCAAATCAAGCGAAATTGCTCCGAACTGAAAAGAGGGTGGGATGTATTAACTGCGGTCAACTGAAATCAGTTCAACTCACCTCCAGTTAAGTGAAACAGCATGAGATCAAATCACTACACCAACTCAAACAAAGAGAAGAGAAGGAAGAAAGATGTGCAGAATTTGTTGAACAAAGATCAAAAATAAAGAATTGTACTATTCTGGTTTCATGCTTTCAGCCTTAAAGTCCAATTATTGCATAAGCAGACAAAAATAAGAACTATTAAAACAGTTAAAGCTCACATATTGCAAATCAGCCTATAGGAGATGTGTGGTATTTTAAAAAGATAGTGCATTTGAACCTGAAATGTACATTTTTTGGGGGAAAAAATGAATAGCTGTGTCTTAATGTGGAACCAGATAGAGCTGAAGATGGATAGAAAGCAGTAACCTTCATGGATTGGTGTGACACCCTAAAAGACTATCAGTAGTAATACATACCCAAATGCACATCTCTTTAAGCCATAAAACATTGTAATAAAAAATGATATTAAAAATTCCAAAACGTAAATCCACTTTTAAGGTGTCTGCCTCCACCACCATACAGGTGTATTTAATAGCACAATTGTAAAATTCCATTTAGACATGTCTATTCCAGGATCCAAGTTTACTGCGTTAGTTAAATGGAATGAAGTCATCTTTAACAGTAGAGTTCCACTTGTGCTTTTCGTGCTATGACAAAATGTCTACTGTGAAAAAGGCCTATGGGCAAAAACAGAATTGTGCTTCAGTTGCTCCCAGCACTCAAGAATTGCATAGAAAAAAATCTCTACAGGCCTCACTTTGGACAGTTTTCATTGCAGCAACCTTCTTGAAGACACTGTACCTGAGAAAACAGTTGACAGCAAGACCTTTGGGTTATAGAACAGTGGAGCCCTGTCTCACTCTGCACTTGATACCTTTTAGCGTTGTTTTTGTAGGGTAGTCTGATAGACTGATAAAAATCTATGAACTTCAAAAAGAAATGTTGGGAATTTATAGCAAAATGTTGTCACTGTGCGTCCTTTGAAGATAATGAGAATTTTACCTTGTAACACTTGATTGATGTGGTGAAAGGATGCATTTTATCCCAAACCATGATCTCTCTCCAAGCTTAAGCAAGTAGTTTTGGTGCCTAAACTTAACCAAAAAGCAAGTGACAACGAAACTTTAGTCACAAAAGTATCACAAGACTCCTACACATCTTATGGCGTTGAATATTGATGCAGGTGGTACAGACACCAAAGGACACCTTGTGCATATCTATTAGATGCCAACAGCTTTGACAAGACAACAGTACTTGATGCCCTGCGAAGGAGAACAAGTTGGAGCATGACTCTGGAAAGCTGAACTGCATTTAGGAAAATACAGATATCTCAAAAGCTGCAGAGACATTCAGTCATCCAAGGTCATGGTTATCTTAGGAGTTTCAGTCAAATGCAATTGGCCTTCTCTTTCAGGTTATTAAAAATGTTTCTCCTCATCTTCTTCAGTTCTGAACTGAACTGAACTGAAGAAGCCTCTTGGATGAGACATGAAACATTTTCAAAAACCTAAAGAGAAGTCCAGTTCATTTTTACTAAAGCTCCCAGGATATACTTCAGGATGAAGCTTGGTGGAGCTATGGAAACTGTGAGGTCAAAAAGTCACCATACCAGTAAGGAATCATAAATGTGTGTGTTGTCCTACTTTTACAGGTGCAGCAGGCAAGTGAGGAATAAATTAATCAAGTACAGGCTCCACTCAACCACACAGCCTGTCTAATTAGTCAAAATGAATGAAGACACCTGTATAGGTAAACAAGTTTTTGCTCAGCTGGTATGGTTGTTGCTGGGTCCCCTCCATGTTAATGATGGTTAAATGCGAAGCTCCAGCTGAAATCAGTTGTATTTAGGTGATGTTGCAAACTCCTGAGGTCCTATTTTTTCCCCCTTTGAGGTGGTTGTTTATTTGAAAGTATTTATTTGGAGATGACACACCAAGTTTCAGCATGACTTAGTTGAACTAAAAATAGGGACAAGAGCTTCTGCTTTCTAATAAAACTCTGCTCATAGCTGGTTCTGTTGTTCCAGACTAAATGCTCACTGCCACGCCACTGCTCCATCATTAAAATCCAAGATATTGCTAACATCCAGTAGTAGTTGTTCAAGGACTACAACCATAATTTATTCTCACCAGCAGGTCCCTTTTCTCTGAAAATAACAAGATTCCTCCTCGCTGAGGTTCTCATCACTAAAAAAACCTCTCTCAGGCCACGACTGTGAAGAGAGCTACTTGGTGGATATGACTGTTGAAAAGATGTGAGCTAGATGATGAGGAGGCAGAGAGACAAGAGCAGAGAATGAGGTTCAGTGCCATCACAGGCCGCAGTGGGATGAGAAACATGGACAGGAATACTTGTCCAGCTCCTTGGCATCATGGTGAGAGTCCACTATTCTGACTCTACTAATGATGTCTCCATCCTCCAATGATTTCACACTGAAAAGTACTGCAGGGTGAGTGATTAGCTGGTGCGTATACAGTATGTGTGTGTGCGCGTGGTAGTCATCGTGCGTATGTTCTGCCTTACTGCCAATGCTATGGAAGCAAACATGAAACAAGAGACATAAACACAACTCAATAAAACTGAGATAGATGCTGACTAATAACGCTGATTATGGTAAAATGTGACGTGCTGTCGACTAATGCGCTGTATAAACCACATATAGGATCCAGTGACCATGGAGACAGCAGCAGAGATGGAGGGCAAAGCAGGGGATAAGACTATCTGGTCCTGCCGACACAAATTAGAGACAAAGACAAAAAGAGGGGAGCGAGACAGGGCAAGCGACAAAGAGAATTGCAGCATGTGGGAAAGAAAGAAGAGCGCAACAGAGCAAGGAGGATATCAAAGTGTCAGAAACTGATGGCCAGTCACCAGATGTCATTGGGAAAGAGACAGAGAGGTAATGAGAGCTGTGGCGGAGGGGAGAGAGGCCAGAGGGCTGGACGCAAAGGCCAAGTGAGAAATTGAGAGGTTGAGTACGAAAGGGAGGGAGAGATGGATGATGGCACAGGAGGGTGAGGAGGGTGAGGAGAGAGAGAGGAACGCACGTGAGTGGCTCTTCATCATGTGGAGTAGCTCAGGCTGATGGCTCTGCGTCACACACTCTCAGACAGTCACACACACACACAAAGTACATACATGGAAATTGGGCACATCAGTCAAAGCGAAGATGAGTATCTGACAGTTAGTGGGGCTGAAGCCTCAGTGATGGCAAGCAGGACTTCTCATGATCACCTGACGGAGGAAGAAAGAAAGTACTGAACGACTAGGGTTGTAACAGAGCAGCTGCATCAGTCTGACTGTTACAATTGATCAAAAGCAAGTCAGGGAAAAACAAGTGGTGAAGGGAGAAAGGAGGTGCATGAGGAAATGAATGTACTGTACAGTAGGTGGATATAGTACACCACAATCCTCCATTGGACAATGATAAATTGCTAATTTTGGCTCAGGCAGAAGGTTTGACACCTTCCCTGCCTGCCTTGTTAAAGCTGCGTCAGCTGCGTCAAAATACAATTATGTGTTATTCCTCCTTTTTTTAAAAAAAAATAAAAAAAATTACTCAATTGTATTATATTCAACTCTAGGAAAAGAGTGACTGTGACAGTAACTGCTGTGTAGAAATCTGGGTCAGACATGACGTTTAATAACCAGGGAACAAGCTGATACTGTTTGATCACATCAGCCTATTGTTCTGCCATGGATTATAGAGACAAATGGTGGCATGAACAAGATTTAGAATAGACAATTTTCCCCCCAATGTCTGTAAAACAATGTGCGTGGGAGCACAGGTAAAATAAAACTCCAATACCTTTCACTGCTGTTTTTTTTTTCTGCTTGATCACTCTGGCGCACCCTCCCTCTCTCTCTCTCCCTTTCTCTCTCTGTGTCTCTCTCTCACTCACACAAACATAAGCATATTTTTGCAGATACACACGCACACCTGTGTATAGGCACACGCACGCAATCACAGCAGCCTATCAGAGAGCTGTACCTCTACTGCCATCTCCAGGTTGTGTGTGGAACATGTCCCGGATTGATTGCACCAGTGATGAAAGTCATGGTTCAAAGAACGACTGTGGCCAACACAGTAATTGGGGATTCTCTACACTGGCGTATAGGCCGGTGAGGGGAGTGGTCAGCGTGTTCAGGAAATGCACACATACGTCTTCGAATATGGTCCGTCTTTCACAGATGAAATGCCATTTGTACTTGTCAAAAATGTATTTACAAATTGCATGTTTAGAAAACTAAACGTGCAGCAGTGCGATGAGCGTGTTTAATAAAATCTTAAAATATGTGCATGAGGAGCAGGGAAATCATCGAAATCAATCATGTCTGTTTCTGCTCAGAGAGAGAGAGAGTGTGTGTGTGTGTGTGTGTGTGTGTGTGTGTGTGTGTGTGTGTGTGTACCTGCATGCTGCTTTGGTGAGTTTGTGCGTGACTATGAGCTCTATGTATATAGCAACAGTGGGTGACTAATGCCTGTGTTTGTTTCTATCTGATATGACTGTTTGTACCTGTTTGTGAGGATAAAACAGTTTGCGCCGTTAACTTTTGTGTTTTTGCAACTCTGATAAGACCTGGAATGTGTGAGGATTTTAGAAAGGATCTTGTTAAAATGGCCTTATTGCTATATAATGTAGAAACATACAGAAAGATATTGTGAGACAGTGGAGACCCACAAAAACAATATTAAAATGCCCACCTGTCCCAAGCACGCAGTTCATAACCCATATCTGAACCCACAGCACAGAGGGCTTTAGCTTAGCATAGTTTAGATTAATGTAAAGACTGCAAGCAGGGCAAAATAGCTCAGCCAGCTGTCTTTAAAGTTCTAAAATCCACCTGCCAGCACCTCTAAAGCTCCCTAATTTACACATTATACCTTCTTATTTAATCCATACACAAACAAAAATCCATCCATCCATTTTCTACTGCTTATTCAGAGTTGGGTCTGGGTGGCAGCAGGCTAAGCTGGGCATTCCAGACATCCCTCTCCCCAGCAACAATTTTTAATTCCTCCTGGGGCATTCCGAGGTGTTTCCTGGTCGGATGAGATATTTTAACCCTCCAGCAAGTTATTGGTTTATCACAGAGTTTCCTACTTATTCAACATGCTCAGAAAACCTCTATAGCAGGGGTGTCGAATCCTGGTTCTCGAGGGCCGCAGTCCTGCATGTTTTAGATGTTTCTCTCTTCCAACACACCTGATTCAAATGATCAGCTCATCATCAAGCTCTGCAGAAGCCTGACAACGATCCTGATCATTTGAATCAGGTGTGTTGGAAGAGGGAAGCATCTAATACATGCAGGATTGCGGCCCTCGAGGACCAGGATTCAACACCCGTGCTCTATAGGAAGGCGCTCATGAGGCATCCTAATCAGATTCCTGAGCCACCTCATCTTGTTCCTTTCAATGCAAAGAGCACAGCTTCTACTCTGAGCTTTCCCCAGATGTCCGAGCCCTCCTGGCCCAGACGCTAAGGAAACTTACTTTGGCCTCTTGTGTCTATACTGTCACTGTTTGGTCAGTACCCAACCTTTCAGCTCAACCTTCTTCACCGGTACTATGTCTGCGAGACACTGCACCAATAGATCTGTCCATCTTACACCCCATTTTACTATCACACATGAACAAGATCCTGAGACAATGTTCTTCATTTGGGGCCGTAGTCATCCCTTACCCCAAGAAGACGCAAACCACTATTTTCCAACAGATAAACATGACCTCAGACTTGGAGGTGCTGACTCTCATCCTAGCTGCTTCATACTTGGCTGCAAACCAGTAAAGGTCACGGATAGATGCAGTCAACAGAACTAGTCTGAGTCTGAGATTTCTAGGTCTAAGTCAAAAAGAATTCTAAAAACTACCATCTGTGACTTTAAGGTGGAACTATGCGGTCCACCTATTACTTAACCGACAAAAGTTTGTTTCTTTCTTTCTTCCTTTTCTTTTTCTTTCTTCAGTTCAGCTATTTTGGCTTTTGTTTGCTCAAGAGTAGTAGTAAATAACTTCCATAAAACTGCAAACTTATTTTTGCTTTAGTTTTTTTTTGTTTTGCAAGTAGTAGTATGCGTTAAGTAATGAGCTTCAGTCCTCAGAGGTACTGTTTAGTCGAGTTTTTTAAACTTTGGACACTGCTATTTTCCCTTCTTCTAGTATCTATGCTAAGCTAATCAACTCCTGGTTCCAGCTTTAAAACTAAACACATAGACACGGTGCTCTTAAATGCAATTTCCCGAACTGTCAAACTATTCATTTTGGCACCAACACAGTCATAGTCATTGGGTTTGAGGAGAAACAATGCATTGCTGTCAGTAAATTCATGTCTTCTTCCTTTTCCTTCCTCCCCCAAGTCAACCACTGAAGCCTTAACTACTGTTTTGTGATTTGAAATGCTATTTAATTAGCTTTGTTGATCTGTGTCCATTTATTCAGCCCACACAGTAAACTGTCCTGATTTTAGTTAATCAGGCCTGCATCCGGCTGCAGCACCAGTTAATGCTGATTATTTATGGATTAACAGCCATCTAAACACAGATCTTTTACCGCGCATACACATTTTGGAAAAAAAAAAAAAAAAAGCCTGGAGACAGACACTCTTTTTGCTTTTTATCTTTGTTCAAAAAAAAAAAAATCATTTAGAATTACAGTCATGAATACAGTAGCACATACATGCGTACACACATACAGCACTTGGGACGAACAGTTTCTGTCATCGCAGCACTTTCCCAAACAGGCTCTGATTAAACAGCAGCTTAGAGCGCTTTAATTTCATGGAAGAACAGACAGCAAGAGAGGGAGCGATGCAGAGAGACACAGAAAGAAAGAAGGTGTGAGGGAGAGAGGGCAACAGATGCATGGACTGGGAGAGAGAAAGAGGTGCCGAGTGGGGGACCGATAGGAACGGAGAGAATGAAACAAGCTGCAGCAAGAGAGTAGATTGAGATGATGGATGGAAGATGAGAGCGAACGAGTGGGACACAGTAAAGAGGGAGATTACTTAAGCCACAGAAGGCAGCAATGATCGACAGGATATGGGGGAGAGAGGGAGGACACGGAGGAGTGGGGGCACAGGAGGAGGGAGATAAGAAAGAAAGAAAGTGAGCGATATATAAAGAGAGAGATCTGAAGGCCTGTCCAGAATTTAAAAAACCTTGAACAGGAGGTGAGGAGAGGTTGAGGAATATATACGCTGCAGGCAGGTGGAAAGCTTCAATATTTCAGTCACATAAAAAATTTAAATCCCAGCTAAAATCTGTGAATACTGCGTATTTGTGGTTTGCCTTATGTTCTGTTGCACAACATGCTCCCTGCTCTTATCACTATCGCTAAACACACACACGCAGCCTATAATGTTTTCATGACACTCACATGCTGCCAGTAAATGGCTGAATAGAAAGGGGAGGAAGATTATTAGGGGATATCAGCCATGGGGATGTGACCACGAGGCCAAACTGTCACAGCACGCTCTGAGCCAACACACAAGTGAGCAGTTGTGGCGGGAGAGCCTAAGGCAAATGAAAGGAGTTAAGCCACCAGCCTGCAGCAGTTTAAATGTGCATGTGTGTGTGTGTGTGTGTGTGTGAGTGTTGAGCAATTCTCCACTTTCAGATATGACATTCTATAGATTTCCAAGGGTTTTAGCATTCAGAAAAGACAATATGGAACGCAAGTGCACGCAGACACACACACACACACACACACACACACACACAAACAGGCTTTTCAAACTACAGAGCTTTATAATATGTGTTAAAGTACTTACAAATCCATTTGCTTTGAAGAGCTCACTGTGGCCTTAAGGAGAACTGTGCAGTAGCTAGCTATGATACCGGAATAGTAATAATATATGAATATTAATGCCACATCCTCCATTCTGAACTGCCTATAGATGCTATGAGACCTTTACGGCTGGATATTTGCGTGTGAACTACTTACGTGTGTGCAAAGCGTATGGATACTGCAGCTGTTCGAGCACACGGTTTCTTACCTTTACATTCTGAGACTTGACAGGATTAATATTACATAACTGTTTCAGTGATCTGAGCATCGGCATCAACATCAAACACCATAGCTTTCAGGTTATCTCACCGACGAGTTTTTGTAACTTTAAATCTTTTATATTTTTGATCATCTTCAACCGTTGGGGCCAATTTAGCAATCACACCAACAGAAAAGATGTTTGAAAATGTGTCTGCATGTTAGGTAAGAAGCTCAACACTGTATCTGCTGGAGAGACAGAAATACTACATGATAAGGGGATACACAGTGATCAACCACAACATTAAAACTGACAGGAGAAGCGAATACCATTGATCAGTTCGTTACAATCCAGCGCTCTGATGGAAAAACTTGGATCCAGGCATACATGTGGATGTTCCTTTGACACCCACTTAAACATTATTGGAGATCAAGCATCCCATCAGATCAGCAGCCTTCCCCAGCAGGACAATGGGCACAAAAACTGCTCAGGAACGGCTTGAGGAACGCGACAAAGAGCCAGCTATTGAATCGGTCTCAGTTCGATCAAGCATCAACAGCATGTGCCGGAACAAGTAAAAATCAATTGAGGCCCCATTTCACAACTCAAAGCACCCAAAGGATCTGCTGCCAATATTTGAGTCCTCGAGAACACAAAGCACCCCATAGAGATCCTGCAGGTGAAGCCTGAGACTCTGGAGAATGATTGTTGCTATGTAGGTAGTTAGCATATTTATTAGTTAGCATATGTCAAATTTACCTCTTGCTCCCTCTGCTCCCTTTCTTTTGATCTCCCCCTCTCACACTCTTTTTTCCTTGTCCTGAGCACGAGTGCAAACATGCACAGGACACACTACAATAGCACTGGGTAGATCCGTCTGAGCCAAATGATCACAAATTGCATTTCAGCATGCACACAAAGCAGATAGCAAGCAAACTGTGAGGAGATATTCACTGAACTTTGACAAAAAATGCATTGGGTTGGAAGCACCAGCTCTACCTTTAATGTTGCTGCTGATCAGTGTAAAGTGACTGCACATAAGCTAATGTTGTCCACACTCATCTACACGTCAGAATATCAGGTCTTAAATGAAATGAATGAATAAAATGAAAAATACTTTATTTATCCCAGAAGGGAAATTCAATTAAATGTGGAATAAGATGACAAAAGATTGAGTAGCACACCTTTTTTCTTCATTAAAAACATACACGCACACAGGGAAAGTGTGTTCGCTAGCTGCTTTCTAATGATCTTTAGGTGGGCGTGAAGCATTTCGCTTCATCACCTTTACTCTTCTTATTTTCTGTTGTCTCCTAATCTCACTGCCTCATCCTTTCTTCGCCGCACTCCCTATCTTTCTTGCTGTTTATCTACAATTCCTCTTTTGCTCCTCTCTTTCTCACCTCTGCACTCTCACATCCTCTTTCTTCACTCCTACATTACCTCCATCTTTATCCGCCATTCACCTCTGGTCTTCTTCCTCTCTTAATCTACTGCGTCTGTCCTTCCTTCTTTTCATGTTCTCCTCAGTTCCTCTCATCTTTGCCCCCCTTGTTTCCTCTCTCATCGGCTATTCCTTTACTTGTTTCATTCCAATTCTTATTTTTCCCATTTCCCCCAGTCCTTTTTCTCAGTCTGCACACATCCTCTCCTCACTTCCCTTCATCTTCCTCCCTCTCCTCCCCTCCTTCTTCTACAGTTGGACAGACTAGGGCAGATAAAGTGGAAAGGAAACCTGTTTTGACTAGTGAGGGCATCAGTATTTACAACCAAAGTGTGTGTGTAGCAGCTGATCAGTAGGAGCTATAGCCCAAGGAAGCAGCACACAGTGTCAAAGCGAATTTATTGCCGTACACCTTCTTCAACATTAAGACTGTTTAAAACTGCTGCTTAGCATTCTGATAGCATGCATCTTCCTGCTCTAAGTCAAATGTTCCTGCACTCATTCAGCCCAGTACACACTCATGCATGGATACGCCAGTCTGCACAGAAACTACTTGAATACTGCTCCATTGGACAGAACTGATGGATGGCTTTCATCTAAATCCAGTGTTTTGGATTCCTGTCTTATAAGCATAGCCTTACTCTAATTTACTGTACTAAACATGGTGCATGAATGGACACACTAACCACAACTCCCTCCTCTCAAGTGGACAATAACACAGCACATGAGCCCAATTTGAATAATGCTCATTCATTATGCTTTAGTTCCTGTGTATAACATGCTAGAATGGGCTGAATAGCCTGTGACATGGTAAAAATGTACTCTCTTTTACGCCGTTCCCTTCACTCCTTCCCTCTCATAAAAATGTAATATCCGGCCATTTCCATCTTTACAAGTGCAGCCGTAATCATAATACAATTAAAAACGCATTCAGGCCACATCCCCATAAAATGCAATGTTATGAGAAACACAAAAACAGAGTGGATGCACAACAAGCAGGGATTGGAGGAGGGAGGCAGCAATATATACAGGTTTACTGCCAAAAGTTCAGACAAATCCACAAATTTAAGAAAAAGATTGTTGGTTTCCGTCAAACAAAGGTACTTGTGTATCAGTACCCTACATCTCAGGTTTTATCTACCACGGTCCTAAGGTCGCAAATATCCTCTGATCAGCCACAGTAAAAAAAACAAAGAATAGTAACACAAATAACACTGATTACCTTGTTACAATGGAACGTGTCAAGGGCTGGGATATATTATTAATCAACTGAACAAGCAGTTCTTTAAGTTGATGTGGAAGAAGCAAGAAAAATGAATAAGTATGATGATTTGGGAGACATTGACAAGACAAATGTCAGATAATCTCCACAATGGCAGGTCTTTTGGGATGTTCCTGTTACACAGTATTTAGTAGCTACGAACAGTGGTTCAAGAAAAGACAACTGGTGAACCACCAAATAAGTCAGGGGTATCCAGAGAATTTTCCATCATCGACTGTCTTTGACAATGCTACAGATATCAACAGTATAACATTTGAATATATTATTTTATATTTGCTGTAAGCGATGAAGATGACCCCATCATGCCATGGTCAGCTGCCACTACCTCCACACTACAATCAACAAGTCCATTTGGCAGACTGTGGATTTGGATTCAGCACTTACTGGTCTTTCCCCAAAAGGCATATTCAAATTTGTGCTTTGTCATACAGGATAATTTCACAGCTGGGAGGCTGTCAGTTTGAATCTGTAGATGGATGCGATTTAATCATCTTATTGCCTGCTTCATTAATAGGTACTTTGTTTATGTGATTAGCTCAGCTAATTATTTCCTAAAGTTCTGAAGGCAATTAAAAACATTAAAAACAGCAAAATCATTACAAATTACATTAGACCGACGCACTTCTATAACTTTTGCCTTCAACAATATACAGAAGGCAGGCGTTGAAGTTGCATTGAGGTGTTGAGCAGAAGTCTGTTACAGCTAAAAAGGTGAAATGGCACCATATAAAAAAAAAGAGTATTTGAATTGAATATTTGTGAGTCATAAAAGGTTGACAAAATGTTTGTCGCAAAATCTGGTCCATACCATACAATATATGCAGTCCTGTATGTCCTGAATGCTAAGTAAAGCATGAAATGTCAGCTACAGTTCATCCACATAAGAGTTCGCTTCAGTTGTTCAACAGATGTAAGAAAGAAATGCCTATGTGGAAATGCCAAAGTTCATCCATCCATCAGCTGTGTCCCGGAGGGTCACAGGGGGCTGGAGCCTTTGAGGATGGGTGAGAGGTAAGGTGCAACCTCGACAGGCCACCAGTCCATCAGAGGGCTAACACAAAGAGACAGACAACCATGTACGCTCACACTCGCATATACAGCCAATTGAGAATCACTCAGAAAAGCACTGTGGATCAGATAGTGCTGATTGTTCTATGGCACTTATCCAGATTGTTTTCTACTGACTAGATCCTTGCTTGTGTTGTATCTGCTCTCAGATGTATGTCACTTTGAATAAAAGTGTCTGCAAAATGAAATTGTAGAATTGTAAACTGACCAGTGATGACATGTATGGCTGCATGTCATCATTCCATCGCTGGTTGTCGAGGTGGTGCCCAGAAAACAATGTGGGCTTAATAGACAATTGGAAAACTTTCTGGGGAAAACCTGGTCTCATGAGGAGAGACGGCATACATCCCACTTTGGATGGTGCGGCTCTCTTATCTAAGAATATGGATACATTTATTAGAAAACCAAACTCCTGACAGTCCAGAGGTGAGACCAGGAAGCAGAGTTGCAGTCTTACATGCTTCTCTGCTGGTTCTCTGTGCCTGCCACCCTCCCAATATCCTATAGAGACTGCGTCTGCCCCCCAACCACCTAGGTTCTGTAAGTTTAACTTTAACAACAGAAGGGCTGTTCTCGACAACCTTCTCCAAATTAATGCAATGCCATCAGAATCAAAAAACAGGACAATTAAATTTGGACTGTTAAATATTCGATCTTTGTCATGTAAGTCTCTTTTAGTTAATGATCTGATAACAGATCATCATATTGACTTAATGTGTCTGACTGAAATCTGGCTGCAGCATGAAGAATACGTCAGTCTAAATGAATCAACTCCCCCCAGTCATATTAATTTTCATGTACCTAGAAGTACAGGCAGAGGGGGAGGAGTGGCCGCAATCTTCCACTCAAACCTNCTAAATGAATCAACTCCCCCCAGTCATATTAATTTTCATGTACCTAGAAGTACAGGCAGAGGGGGAGGAGTGGCCGCAATCTTCCACTCAAACCTGTTAATTAACAAGAGACCAAAACTTAGTTGTAATTTGTTTGAAAGCCTTTGTCTTAGTCTCACACACTTGAATTGGAAAGCCCAAAAACCAGTTGTGTTAGTTGTTATATATCGGCCACCAGGCCCCTAATCTGAGTTTCTATCTGAATTCTCAGAGTTCTTAGCTGACTTAGTGCTCAGTACAGATAAAGTCATTATAGTGGGTGACTTTAATATCCATGTAGATGAGGAGAACAACAGCCTCAGCTCTGCAGTTAGTTCATTGTTAGAACCAGTTGGCTTTTCTCAAAATGCAAATAAACCAACTCATAGTTTTAACCACACCCTTGATCTTGTTTTGACATATGGCATAGAAATTGAACATCTTACTGTCTTTAAACAAAACTTTATCCTCTCTGATTATTTTTAATAACATTTGAGTTTCCAATAATGGACTATGGAACACCTACCAAAGAGTTTCATTACACTAGATGTCTATCTGAAAGTTATTAAATTTAAGGAAATGGTTCCACTATTATTTATTTCAATGCCATATGCCAACACAACGGAGAGCAGTTCCTCTAATCTTAGTCCCACACAGGTTGGTCATCTTGTTGATAGAACTGCAGCTTTACTGCATTCATCAATTGATGCTGTTGCCCCATTGAAAAAGAAGGCAATAAATTATAATAAAATAGCTCCATGGTATAGTCAACAGCTTCACATCTTAAAACAGAAGTTAAGAAGGTTAGAAAGACAGTGTCGCTCTACCAATTCAGAATAATTTCATCTAGCCTGGAAAGATAGTTTCCTTGCCTATAAAAAAGCGATCCGCAAGACGAAAACTGCCTTCTATTCATCCCTAATTGAGGAAAACAAGAATAACCCCAGGTTTCTTTTCAGCACTCTAGCCAGGCTGACAAAGAGTCACAGCTCTGTGGAGCCTTGTGTTCCTTTAGCTCTCAGCAGTGAAGACTTCATGACCTTCTTCTTGATAAAGTTTTGAATATTAGACAAAAAGTTATTTTCATGTCTGTTGGTACAGCAGCTCTGGATGCATCCATAGGACCAGATTTATACTTAGACTGCTTTTCTGCTGTAAATCTCTCAGAGCTCACGTCAATAGTAAATTCAACATGTCTGTTAGACCCAATCCCAACTAGACTGTTCAAGGAATTTTTTCCTCTAATAAATATGGCAGTATTAAATATCATCAACTTCTCCTTATTAACAGGTTACGTACCGCAGGCTTTTAAAGTAGCTATAATAAAAGCATTACTCAAAAAGCCTACTCTAGATCCAGATGTTTTAGCTAACTACAGGCCCATATCCAACCTCTCTTTTATTTCTAAAATTCTTGAAAAAGTTGTTGCAAGCCAATTATGTGATTATCTGCATAGAAATGGTTTGTCTGAAGAGTTTCAGTCAGGATTTAGAATGCATCATAGTACAGAGACAGCACTGGTGAAGGTCACTAATGTCTGGATGACCTGTAATTTCCTTCGTTTAAATTCAGACAAAACTGAGGTTATTGTATTTGGCCCTAAACACCTCAGAAACACACTATCGAACTAGATAGCTACTCTAGATGGCATTGCCTTGGCCTCCAGTTCTACTGTAAAGAATCTTGGAGTTATTTTTGACCAGGACATATCGTTCAATAGCCATATAAAACAAGTTTGTAGGACAACTTTTTTTCATCTACGTAATATTGTAAAAATCAGGAACATCCTGTCTCAGAGTGATGCTGAGAAACTAGTCCATGCATTTATAACTTCTGGACTGGACTATTGTAATGCCTTATTATCATGATGTCCCAATAACTCTCTCAAAAACCTCCAGCTGATCCAAAATGCTGCAGCCAGGGTTTTGACAGGAACCAGTAAGAGAGATCATATTTCTCCCGTATTCGCTTCTTTTCATTGGCTCCCTGTAAAATCCAGGATAGAATTTAAAAATCCTACTTTTAACATGTAAAACTCTCAATGACCAAGCTCCATTTTACCTTAAAAACCTTATCGTACTGTGGTTCCTAGAGTTTCCAGAAGTAGAATGGGAGGCAGAGCCTTCAGTTATCAGGCTCCTGTCTTATGGAATCAGCTCCCAGGTTGGGTTTGGGAGGCAGACAGCCTCTCTACTTTTAAGGTTAGGCTTAAAACGTTCCTCTTTGATAAAGCTTATAGTTAGAGCTGCTCAGGATCACCTGAACTGTCCCTTAGTTATGCTGCTATAGCATTAGACTGCCGGGGGATTCTAATGATGTACTGAGCTCCTCTCCTCTCCTCTCTCTTCCTTCCATATAGTTCTAACCACTATTACATGTCACTAACTCTGTGTTTCCCCCGAGGTCCTGTGCTCCCTGCGGACGTCTCTGGATCCGGAGCTTCACGTCCTTGACCTCCAGCCGCTGTCCTCACCAACCCCCAAAATACTTATGTTCATATCTGTTGTTCTGCTCTATTACTGCTCTTCAACTGCTATCCTTTTCCTCACCCCCCCTCATCCCCACTCTCATCTAACCAGTCGAGGCAGATGGCTGTCCTCCCTGAGCCTGGTTTTTGCCCCCCCTCCCTTTGGGGGAGGGTTTGGTTCCTTCCCACTGTTGCCAACCGCTTGCTCATAGGAAGTCCAGAGGCAACTTTGGATTGTTGGTTTCTCTGTTTAAATTTGTAAGGTCTATACTGTACTTTGTTAATGTAGTATAAACTGCGCTATACAAATAAAATTGAATTGAAGTGAATTGAATTAAATTTTAGAATCACCAAGTACCCAAACATAGATGTTCTTTGAGTTACAAAATAAGCCAGAGCACCCTGAGAACATAACCAAGAAGTGTCTAAAATATTTGTACTAAGAACCTCTACATTTCACCACAGTAACATTCTGTCTTCCCACCAATTAACAACTAGTGTTTACCTTGTGTGACTGTACTGTACATGGCTTCGCACAGAGACAGCTAACATACTTTTCCAGTCAACTAGGCACGGTCGGTCAAGGAAGATTTATTTTAATTGTAGTATTTCCCTGAACAGGTCTTTCCCAGCTCATAAATGACAAGTTAAATTATATATGTATGGCATCATCATTATTTAAATCTAACTTGGATTCATTGACCATTACATAGCTGTTTCTAAGAATTAACAACAGAAGTGACACATCTATTATGTAATTTGTGCAAAAAATAATATCAGAGACATTTGGGACTGCTTTGTTTATATGTTGCTGTTAATATTTTGCCATTATTATAAGTTTTCATTGGGGAAAAGTTTAAGGTTTGATCAGTCAGTTCTTGTGCCTGGTCTCTGCACTGCAAAAACAACCTGAAGTGTTTGTTTTCCATCTCTGACAGGCAACACTTCCCAAAGCTACCTAGAATAACTCCAACAAAGTAAACATTGGAAAAGAAATGATCAATGTGCCATGGCTTACTTTTATTTATTTTTTGTCATATTTATTTGTCAAAAGATGCAGTTATTTAAAGATGATGTTTATTCATGGACTTGTCCACTTGGCTCCCACTGGCTTTATTTTTGGCTTCAGTTCTAATGATAGTTTGGCTCCAAGTGCAGCTTGTCGAGCACGTCTCACTGTCACTGCGTTCTCTTTATCCTGCTTCAAGGTGCATGTTAAACGTGATGCTTCTGGACTTCAGCAGAGGAAGATTTTTTTTTACAACAGATTGCCTCTGAATATACAGCACTTAATACATTAAAGGCAATCTGTTGTGAAAATTCAAAAATGTCATACAGTATAATATTTTACAACCAAACACAGATATGGAAACGCTATGGGTTTTGGAGGTTGGGTTGTGACATCTGTCCTGCAGATGCCTTCTTGTGGTGCATCCCAACCATCTACATATCTGAGTCATAACAGCTCCTCTCAGTAAATTGGCTGGTAATCACACAAGAGCGAATGAGCAGAGGAGTGTGGGGTTGCAAGAGCAAACGCTGCGGACCGAAATACTGTATCTGAAGTGTTAAATGTTCACACAGCGTTGGAGTATTATGATAACTCCCTTGAGACATGTGTGGGAGGTATATATATGCGTGTGTGTGTGTGTGCATCTGTATGTGTGTTCCAGTTATTAATCTGTATGACAATAAATCTTATTTGTGGCGGACCCTAAAATTAACCAGGCAATACCAAGATGAGAACTAAATTACATGACAAATGTAAATTTGATTTATGGTAATTATGCTGCAATCAGGCAGGCCGAGCTGCAGTGTGCATGCAGACTCAGACTAATTCACCTGCCACAAAACTCATACATACAAATGAAGCTATCTTAAAAAGTATATGAACAGAGATTTATGCACCATTGAAACAGATAAGAGAAAATTACAGGCCTGCGTGCTTCAGGCCAATTAATGTGCAATACATGCACGTACATACAAACATGCAAACCCTTGTACATATAATATACTGCATGTTTGCAATAACTTTAACCTCATTTATGGGTTAAAATTAACAATAAGTGAACCTAATTCTCTGAAGACACTATGCAAGGGATCTTGCAGCTGGAATTGCACTTTAATGGTTTCGCAAATTATATGAACTTGCGTGTGATATGTTGTCTTTACTGTACTGTAGGATCATTAAGATTCATGGACACACTATAGCAATGTTTACGGAGTGTGTGTGTGCATGCGCGATGGGATTTCCACAGCTTGAATGTCACCTTAAAAACGAACCGAAAAGACTGAAACTATCAAATTAAAATAAACTGAAGCTGAAAGGCATGCAAATTATGTGAGCACGCACACACTCACAAGATAAGAACACTGCACCGAGAGGCCCATATAGCAGTGCACTTTAATCACAGAGTTCATTTCATTTCCTCTCCTCTCTCCTTTATCACTGGCTCGGTTCTTATTCGTCTTCATAAGAAAGCAGAGGAAGAGGAGCCAGCTCCTAATAGCTTGCTGATTTACATGATGAGTGTTTAGCCTCACAGACAAACTCCTGGAAAAGGGGACACACAGATACCTTCACGCACTTTCTCCAACGCACACACAGGAATGTAATTTGTTTTCATATTACTAAGACAAAGAATCCAAAGCAGATACGGGCACACACAGGAAAAGATCTATACCCAAACACACACATAAAGAGAACAAACAAGGCAGGCCCTGCTATAAACAGATGAGTTAGCACTCGCACACTGCTTTGCTTGTTTAGCGTGTAACTCAATTTGAAATGCTAACACTGCCATACGCTCAGGGGTATGCAGCGGCAGGCCAGCATCATCAGCCCACTTCCTAGTAATTTAACTCCACTCTTTCAATACATAACAGTTGTGCAGTGGCCCCATATTTTACACACAGTGAATAAAATTAATTGGGAATTTTTTGGGCGCACATCATTTGCACGCTGGACCTACTCTGAATTGTAGATGAAGAAGAAGAAGAAGAAGAAGAGGAGGGGAGGTGACTGCAATGTACCACAGCGTATCTAAGTGTGTGACTGCGTTGGTGTGTGCCGATTCTATTCCTGACAGTCTGAGATGTGTGCATATGTGTGTGTGCGTGCGCTGCAGAGCTTACATGAATGATAATGACCCCTAGCTCCGTCAGTGGAATTGGAGATGCGTTGGGTTTTTGGAAGGAGGTTTGATAATGACAAGGAGGAGGCAAGAAGAATGTGTACAGTACACGCACATTACACTTACAACGAAGCAGGCAGCCAGTTTAGCTGTGGATAAACACAATTACATGCAAGGTTATCTTCTCACTGGCAGGCATGTATGAAGGAGTAGGCTGTGTAGTAACTTGATAATGAAGAGTCAGTATCACATCCTTTAAAAATCCTATACATAATAAAACCTATGTTACCAAATACTGCCAATAATCACCCTGTAGTGCAACTGTTCAACCAATTATTTAAAGAACTTGGAGGAGGAACTGATGATTAGGTCATAAGAATTTCGATTAAATTGAGTGAGGGAGCTCTTGCAGGACTGTCAGCTCCACATTTATGTTTGCTGGCTGTCGACAATAACAGGTGGAACTCACAGCAAGTGCTCCAATTAAAATCAAAATCAACCTGCCTGCTTGTAATTGCTTTTCCACCTCCACACTGTGTGCATGTGTGTGGAGTCGGTGCTAAATTTAACGACGTCTAAATTTCACCGACTGGTTTGGGCTATTAGTCGTGTTCTCAATATTCACTCATTTAATCTAGTTTCTTATAATTTACAGTGATCTTTATGGTTGAAAAAAAACCCCACAAAGATCCTGCACTTTGTGTGTCACAGGGCGGCGTGTCCTATTTCTCCCATGGACACTGGAGTACTTTGTGTTGCCGCAGAGATTAGATCGGGTGCCCAGAACCCATCGATATCCAGGACTCCTGTATTGCTCACAAACACACACATACCCATAGTGATGGAGCGAGCGGAACAGACCCGACACTCTCGCTCACTAGTGAATGGTCGCTCTGATGGACTGAGGCTATTTAGACACACAAACACACACACATACGCTCAGCTGGTGATGGAGTAAAGCCATTGCCTTTCCTCACCTCGTGCCCAGTAGCTGGCTGGCAGCCCACTCAACACTTGCCAATTGGAACCTTCCACCAAATCAACGGCACAAACTTTTTCTGGTGATCTCAGGACAGTATACACACCCTCTGTCACACACACACACATGCAGAGATTCACTTATCGATCTCCCCCCCGTAGACTCATGATGGTTCCCCATGCATCACACTTTTCAGGTGTTTTAAAAAGTTGGTAATTCTTCTAAAATGTGGAGTCCTTTGTCATTTGACTTGCCCTTGGGCTTACAGAGACAGTTAAATTCTCTCTCCTCTTCACAGCTACCGTTTTCATTACCCTTCTGAAACTATTCCACTGTGGATTAATATTACATTATTCTTTTGATTGCTTACAGTTTTATGGTCATGTAAGGATCATTTGTGAATTGAGCTTATAATAAGAAGAACAAAAAAAAGTTTTAGTTATCATTCGTTAGAGCTAAATATTACACCAGCCTCGATAAAACAGCTTTAAAGGGGCAAACATGTTTGATTGACCTTCATTAACAGCAATTCATTGTCTCTTGCAGACATCATATAATTTGTACTAACTGTAACCCCTGCAGAGTTTTGTACAGCTGGGCGTAGTGTCACTACTGACTTTACTTGAGAACATCTTTTTTTTTCTTCACTTGAAAAGAACACATTTCACTGTAATTTCCAATCTAAACGTGTCTTCCTAAAGAGACACCTTTTATTTTTGGAGAGTAAAATGTCCTTACAAGAGCCTGAACACTGAGTTCTGAAGAAAAGAATACATTGCATACAGATCTGCCGCTGTGCCCAGAATGGCAATAGCCACATTACTGTAAAAGATTTAATTATACTGATATCTTTGTAGAAATTATACTATTTGATATCAGAATTGTATTCACTCCAGCAATTAATTCTCATTTTCATTTTGATGATAGCCTTGGACAGATTTTTAGCCACAGGAGCAGCGTGGCTCTGTGCATGACAATGCTGATTTGTCGGCCGGCCAGTCTACCGCTTTGTTGCAGACAGAAGCCGTTTAACAACTAGTGAGGATGATGACTTTTCTTACAGCAGTACCATGACATTTGTGTTTTGAGCGAGCTGATGACTATGAAATTTGGTTCAGAAACTCATATTGTCAACTCAGTGATAATTGTAAGAACTTTGCTGATCCTGTGAGTGTGTTGTATTCATATTTTTAAAAAAATAAACATAAAGCAATGAACAGACATTTTCAGTCTGTTCATTGCTTTGCTTTATAACCAAATACCAGCGAAACTAAAGATAGTGGTCTTAGATGTACATGCTGATTGAAACATGCTACACAGAGATGGTGAACATGATAAACATCCACTTAACGTCAGCATGTTAGATTATCGGCATTCAAATTTAGCTCAAAATGCTGCAGTGCCCAAACACACAGGCACTAGTCTGGCTTTCAGCTCTTGATTCTCCACGAGCTGCAGTTACTCAGGATATGCCAATAAAGTCTAAGCTTAAAGGTCAGATTATCTTTACCGCACTGTTCCTAAAGGTTAAGACTGAACATTCATGCTGAAAGTAATTACTCAAATCTTTATGGAGTGAAGCATCTGTGCTAGAGTCTACAGTACAGTCTGGATAGACCCTCTGGGGAAAAAAACAAAACAAAATCTTTTTGTTTTTGTTTGCAGACTTTCTATGTTGTTTTACCAACTTATCTACCATATAACATCCAAAGGTGTCATTTTGCTAACAGTAAATCTTAAGCTCAGGCAGCTGTAAACACATTTTGATTCACTCAGCATAAAGACATTAAATTGAACCTAAAATGAAATATTGACAGATATCTTTTACAAAATTGTGATAAATCCACAACCTATTTGGACAATAAATACATCAAATGACAGTAAGATAATTGTGATGGAAGACTATGTTGTGCCTAATATAAGCAAAGATAACCAAAAAGTGAAGGAACCAAGAAATGTAAACTGCAAAACTACATGAAGACAAGGACATTTTCTATTCCAGTTTGTTGTCCATTACTTGTTCCCTCAATATTTGAGAATGTACACTCAAACATGACATAAATACAACTAGATATACATCAAAATGAACCAAAACCATATCAACTCAACATCATTAAGGATTAATTTAATGATTATGATAACAACATTATTTACCTTTTCTTATTTTCACACATGCATTAATTCCAGGAGAGTCCAATCAGTATGTGTGGCATGAAAATCCATGTGACAGATCCAGACAACCTGAGACTCAAAATCTCCTCTGGGTGCTGTTGAATCTCTGCGGAGCCTGAAGCTACTCTGTATCGGCCATGAATGGGAGAGTGACTTTGGCAACTGCAGTAAAGCATGTCTCAACTTTTACTAGCTTTTGTGTTACGACAGTGCAATCAGTTTGAAACCATAAGGCACAGTCTAATCCCGTGAAATAATGCTGAACTCTTTCTATTTTCTAAGCGTAAAAAAGGCAAGAATGACAGAATTGATTCAAATGCTATTTTATTCTTTACAGCTTGACTATTCACAGTTACACGCCGTACTGTCCTCGGGCACGGGAATAAAATGTGAAAAAGCTGCTATTTAGCTGTGTTTTTATGACTCAAGTCCTTGTGCATTCATGACAGACAATGCCTGAGTTCATTTTGTGAAACTATCGTGACTTTTTTTTATAGTTAAGCGTAATAAAGTTGTTGTTTTTTTCAAACATACAATAAAAGATTAAATGCCTCAGACATCCAGTTTGATGTCATAGCAGCCTATGTGAAAACACTGTGGAGTTGTACCAAACACTGGAAAGATCAAGCTGAATTTGGTGCAAGTAGAGCACAATATAATCGAATCTAAACCTGCATCAAGGTTCTCTTGTGTCCACTTCTGCCTTTCTCCTGCTGTCCTCATCTTTTATCCTCACCCCTCCTTCCTCTGCAGCGCTGTCATGTCCTGGGTCAGTATTAGATTCACCGAGCGCTGCAGGTGATCTCTTTCCTTCCAGTCTGGTGTTTTCTCGCCCTCCGTGGTCACTGTGGTCCCGCTCTGGTTCCCGTTGGGGCTGCAGTGGTCCAGGTCTCTCCAGGCACCAGTGATCCTACATACGACAAACAACAGTAAGAATATCTGAGCGCGACATAACCTCATGACTGCTGGGTTTTTAACCGATAAACTGCATTCATCTGGATTTGCTACGATAAACATGCAGTCTGGTCTCAGTGAAACTGTACACACTCATTAAATGGTAGTGGGAAACTCTTTAATGTGAATTACTGTCTCTGTATTTTGTCCTTGCTCCAAAACATATTCATAATTAACAGTGTATCCTTTAATAACCTGATATGCTGAATATGGATGTAGTCTTTTGTTTCCGGAATTCACCCCCTGATAAACACAAAACAGACGATGTACGAATCCAAGAGTGTGTAATGAAGTAATGTGAGATGAATAAATGTGGCATAATACGTCTTAAAAGATTAAAAGCAAGCGCACATTTATGAAAACCATATCTGTATGTGGTGCGACACATACAGTATGAAACCCTGCATGTTTACTGATGTTGTATTCTATTGTACAGCATATGTAGGTGTACATGAATTCATTTGTGTGTGTTCTTCTTTAGGTTGCGGTGAATTTATATGAATACATTTGTATGACTGTGTGTGTGTGCGCATGTGTGTGTGGGCCCGAGGCAAACTGAAATGAAGCAACACTCAGCAGACACCGCCCCAGGCTAACTTAATATGGGTCTCCTTTGACACAAACACACACACACACGCCTAACCGTGGCTTGATGCTGGGTTTCACATCCATTTCATCAACTGGATACTACCACCCACCAGCACGCTGCAGAGTGGGAGGTTAGGCTTTATCAGAGCCAGCCTGCACCGCTATACATTTCAACCGTGAGGATCAGAGGCCGTTACCTTGACAGTGTGGTGCTGAACAATATCTCCATCCGAAAAACAATTTATTTCAAACGGGGCAGGTTATGTTTGTGTGATTCAAGCTACTGCGGTGCACTTAAATGAGCTGTGTGCTTGTTTACCTGTCCGAACAGCCCGACGGTCTCTCCGGGCAGGTAGCTAAGGGCAACGCTGCAGTCTGATGATGAGGACAGGAGGAGGAGCCTGTCGCCGTGCGTGCATGTCTCCAGGTGAGTCACGTGATTGAGATGTGGGCGGAAAGTATGTAGCAGTTTTGGGAGTTCTTCTCTCGCTCCTTCATCTGGTTTGAGACAGTAATCCTGAAGCAAAGGGGGCAAAACATTAGGCAATCTTTATTTTGAGCGGAAGGAAACATCGACCTGTTGATGTGAAAGTACGAGTGTTAACTTCATGTTTTGTAAACTTTCTGTTCTCTCACATGAAAAGACTGATTTGACACTCATTACTGTGCCTCCTTTTTACTGGCTACCATCGACACTGACCGCTAAAAAAGGACAAATTACTGATTAAGGTTTGAGCAAGTAAATTAATGTCAAACTGTCTTCAGTATGCAATATATGGATACTAAGTTGAAGATATATTTCCTCGGAAAGTGGTTAGCATCCTCACCAGCCGACGATCCACATAGATGACTGAAATAAAGGAAAAGCACTGCTCTTGAATTACATTTCGATACTTAGTTTATAAAAGATAAACAAAAATGCTTGGAACAGAGATTAGGGCCCTGTGTGTATTTTAAGTTTTCCAAGAAAAAATCTTTGCTCGAGCAATGCATTTGTCTGGGGTTGCTCAGTGTAACCTTCCCAAATTCTAGTAAACAGTCAGACAGAGCCGCTGCAGTGAGGATATACTACATAACGGTAATGTCAGTCCTAAACTGGGCATTTTCTAACATCTCCACAAAATAATGTAATGTTAGCCAATGATGTCTTCTGACCCTGGAGGTAAGATGTTAACATTACTGCTGTAGATGAGGGATGCACATTATTGAATTTGATATTTTCCAGCTCATTTGCAATGCATATATATATATATATATGTATGCACAGATTTTCTCCACAGAACATCAAGTCCCTCCTGTAGTGGAATTAACAACTATCATACCTGCTTATAATGATGGTACACATGTGAATGTACACATTCACTGGGGGGAAAATATATACATATATTTTTAAAACAGTTTTAACTTAAATACCATATTTTTTTGTTACATAAAAAACTAAACTTTTTTCCTTTAATAATCAATTCAAAACATTAAATCATTCTTGTGCATCACTACTGCAGATAACAACCCAGCTGATCATACACGCCAAGGCTTGCATCTTACATAACCAGATAAAACACATTCTTTAATCAGGTTTTTTTTTTTTTCTGTTGTTTTTTTCAGCTTTGGAGAGTCACACAAAGGAACGCAATCAACTCTCTTACCTCCGCCTGAACACCACATCAACATGTACACAGCTTGACAGTTGGTAAACTGTGTTTATACGTACTGTGAAATGCGTCATGTTAAGGTTGGACTCTGGACTGAACCGACAAGTCCTGTGACTGAGCACGCGACACTATACTGTGCAATCATGTTAGTCATCCAGCTGATTCCAAAGCATGCTCCAAATTTGCCAGAGGACAGGATTTCTACCAGAGCACTGAGCTTGCCCAACTTCTTCAACCCTGCTACATATATACATAAATCTCCATAAATTAAACTGGAAGCCAAATGCGACGTACCCATCTGAATTCATCCGCTCTTATAAACTGTGACAGAGAGTTGAGCTCTGAATATTGTGGCAATAATACCCGAGAGGGTGTTCTTTTACCGCAATTATGAGCATGACAGTGATGCAGCTACGCCTCATACCGATGGCCCGATCAAAGTCTCCATAATCAGAGTCAAAAAGTCAAAAAGGCCCTTCTGAGGTATCAAAAACTCTTCAGTGAATAAATAAATGTGATGTACGTGATGTGCTCATATGATTGAGTGTCAGTCAACTTGGATGAAATTACTGATACTCTTTAAGGATGATGTCCACTTCTAATGCAATTGATATGCCAAAATATCTTGCAGTAAATTATAGTTTTCACACATAATTCCAAGCATTTAAGTGAGTATTTATGTTAAAAATTACAGAATGCAAAAGGCAAACAATATTAGTCTCATTCATAAGTAAAACCCCAAAGAGGTTGGGGACATTACCTCTTTCTGCTGATATGTCAGGGGAGATTTTCAAAATGATTGACCATCTTGGCTGCACTCTAGCAAGCTGCTGAGGCTTCAAAATGACAGACAGTTCTGTCATTTTTAGAGTGAACAACAACCCTGATCTAATGGAAATATCGAGGGTGTGCTCTCTCTTCACTGTCTATTATAGTCAGTCTCTTCATCTTTGTCCCTCGTTCTGGCTTTGTGTTCACCATTCTCCACTACTTTCTCTGTCTTTGTGACTCTCTCTCCTCTTCTTTTTACTTTATACACAAATTATCCACAGTGGAATGAGAATTGCAGTTTTAGTGTCAATTAGTATATACTCTATTGTGTTCATCACAAAAGAAAAAAAAAATGTACCTTTATATCCCACGTCTTGATTGTTCCTTCCCTATCAGCCGTGACTAAATATTTTCCACAGGGGCTGCCGGTCATAACAATAGATCCCAGGTCCCCGTTGTGAGCTGTGAACTGTCCCACCAGACGGCTGTATTGGGTGTTCCAGAGCTGAACCACACCTGAGCCACCACAGGACACCAAATCTGCACCACCTGATAAAAATGCAGAGACAGAAATGTCTGGAGTGACCACAAGCATCTGTTATTGCAGATGTATATGTGTGTGGTAAGTTTAATAGGCAAATGGGTGCAATCGCATCAATAGTACAAACATGAAAACAGCAGAATGGAAAAAAAAGGGGTTTATTATGTCCATCAGAGTGGACACATGGGGTATAAAATGTAGATTTTTCTATGTAAATGTACAGCAAGCAGCCAAAACATTAAAGCTTACAGGTGACGTGTGTAACACTAAACATCTTGATACACTGCAGTCACAATGTTGGAAAACCTTCAGTCTGGGCATTTATGATGACGTTACTTTGATAGGTACCACTTTCCTAAACCTTGTTGCAGATCAAGCACATCTTAGCCAGTGGCAAGGGCACTCTACAGTGGCAGAGGACAAAAACTGCTCAGGGAATGCTTGAGGAACACAACAAAGAGCACCTCAATGCACCAGAAAAAGTTTGATCCATGGAGACCCCACCCTGCAACCCACTGAACCCAAAGGATCCACTGCGAACATCCCGGTGCCAGACACATGAGCATCAGATCTGGACTTTGCATCAATGGAAGAAGGTGGCCTGGTCTGATGAATCACGTTTTCTTTCACATAATGTGAACAACGTGCCATGTGCGCATCGTTCACGAGGGGAGGAGATGGCAGCTGGATGTAGTATTTGAAGAAGACAAGCCGGCAGAGGCCACATACGCCCCTTCACGGCAACAGTATTCCCTGATGGCTTTGGCCTCCTTAAGCAGGATAATCCGCCCTTCTGCACGGCAAGGAGTGTTCAGAAATGGTTTGTGAAACGTGAAAAAGTGTTCAAGGTGTTGACTTGGCCTCTAAATTTCCCAGATGTCAGTTTCATTGTGCATCTGTAGGATGTGTTGGAAAAACAAGTCCAGTCCACAGTGACCCCACCTTAAAGGTCACAAAACTTGAAAGGATCTGCTGCTTGGTGCCTGATAACACAAGACACCTTCGGAGGTCTTGTGGAGTTCATGCCTCGACAGCTCAAAGCTGTTTTTGCAGCAAGGAGACCTGTTGTGGCTGATTGGTGTATGTTTGAATTTAAAAAGTGCCCGTATTTTTGAGTTCATCTGAACCATCCAACACAACTGAAAGAGATCTGTGACAACGTTTCAACATTGTGCCTGGAGAGGACTAAAAATTCTTTAAACCTTCAATATCTGTACAATCACTGATTGACAGCATTCTAGCCAGATTTATCTTAACCTTCTTGCAACAGAGTTTTTGTCAAGCAGATGCAGGGTCAGAACTTGACCAAGGCTGCTTTGGTTTCGTCCTCCAAAAGGCGTCAAGTTATTCACTTTAAATGAGTTGCAGCTGGCACTCTTGAAACCCAGAGACCCACTGCTCTATTGACAACAACTGTGTAGTTAAACCTTGTCAACAGACCCACACACCTCATTACCACAGTCAGTCTGAGCAGCTGGCACAGACCAAGCAGTTAGCAGGAGCAGCAGACTAAATCAAAATGTATTTAAAAACTCAAGTAACTGCACTCACACGTATTGTTAAAATATACAAAGAAAAGTAAACTTCAGAGCTCAGGATGCTGCATCTGAAAAGTAGCTAAAAATTGGAAAACTTGCCAGATCAAAGACTCATTGATGTGTAGATACCGAACAGTATCTTAGGACAAGATATCTGCAGCCTTTCTGTCTTTATAAAGTGTAAACACCATAAACATAAAGTAATGTGCATCTGTGTATTCGTCATCAAAAACAAGCCCGCATATGCAATGTATTTCATACTTTTTTAAAAAAAGCTTTTGATTGCAGAGCTCTTTCAACTTCCCAATGTAAGTGTTTGCATCAGCTACAATTCTTCGATACGCAGGCTCCCATATAGCAGCTCCAACTACTGGAAAGTATTAATGCAAGAAGGATAAACTGTATGTTTAAACGGGCTTCAACCTCAAGACAAAAAGGCAAAAACTCCCTCTGGTTTCTCATTTGGTGAAGTTTCATCAATATAATAAAACCGGCACAACAACAACAACAACAAAATTGGCAAGATGACGTGTTATTTTGGGAAACAGTGTCACTGAAGTGAAAATACAGAATTTATATGGGTAAAAAAAATTTGATATGCAATCCCTGCTGCTATTTTGGGAAGACTCCTGAGGCAAAGCTGCTTTACATTCTTGCTTACATTATGCAGTCTCCCATACCTTACTTTAACAAATAAAATATATTGTGAAGAAACCTGGCAAGGATTACACAGTTCATACAATGAAGTATTTACCCCGATTGGAAGTTTTCTTTTTATTAATTTTCGACACTGAATCAGTCGATTTAATTGGGCTTTTTTGACAGGAATTTACGAAAAACAACTCTTTCATGCTGAAGTGAAAACAGATTTCTACAAAAAATATAAAATGTAACATAAATGACTGCTTAGGTGTTCAACCCTTTAAAGAGGCACATAATTCAACACAGATGCAGCCAACTGGTGTTATAAGTCACACATTTAGTGAAATGGAGATCATACAGAATGTGTCTCAAGTGATTGTCATATAAACACACCTGTATCTGGAAGGTCATGCCACTGGTGAATCAGTACTCCTTGCTATAACTACCCCATGAAGACAACCAACACTCTAAGCACCTCTGTGAAAAAGTTATTATAAAGCAGAAATCAGGGGATGAATGAAGGATGTTACTGAATATTCCTTGGAGTACAATTAAATCCATTATTAAGAAATGGAAGGAATATGGCACATCCGTAAATCTGCATAGAGCTGGCTGTCCTCAAAAACTTAGTGACCCTGGAAGGGAGAGACAAATAGGAGAGGCCACCAAGAACCTATGACTCCTCTGAAGGAGTTACAAGCTCCAGCTGCGTAGATGGGAGAAGCTGTATATACAACAACTGTTGCCCGTTCACCAGTCAAACTCTATGGGAGATAAAACGGGAAAGGATAAAGCTCATATTAAACTCTCAACTAGAGTTCGCCAGAAGGCCTGTGGGAAACGCTGAAGTCAACACCAAAACTGCCCATCATCCCAGACACACCATACCCACTGTGAAGCATGGTGGTGGCAGTATCATGATGTGGGGATGCTTTTCTGCAGCAGGCCCTGGTAGGCTTGTAAAAGTAGAGCGCAACATTAAAACAGCAAAATATAGAGAAATCCTGGAGGACAATGTGAAGTAGTCTGCAAGATAACTGCGACTGAAGAGAAGATTTGTTTTCCAGCAAGACAATTATCCAAAGTTAGCAGTCCTAGTTACAAGGAAATGTTTTAGAGACAATAAGGTGAATGTTCCGAAGTCAGAGCTCAGACTTCAGTCCAACTAAGACTTTGAGGCTGGACTTGAAAATGGCTGTTCACTGACAATCCCTATGCAACCTGACAGAGCTTGAGCAGTTTTGCAAAGAAGTATGGGGTAAAATTGCAGTGTCTAGATGTGCAAGGCTGACTGAGACCTAACCACAAAGGCTTAATGCTGTAATTGTGGCCAAAGAAGCATCTTCTAAATACTGGCCTAAAGGGGGTGAATACTTATGCTTTACTTCACTTTGTGTTGCACCTATGTTTCTACAAAATATTTTGATATTAATTGACAATATTTTGTAGAAATTCATTTTCATTTTGACAGGAAATGATGATGATGATGATGATGATGATGATGATGATGATGATGATGATGATGCCGCCAAATTAAATGAATCAGGATTCATTGTTAAAAAGCAATCAGAGGACAAAACTTCCAATAGGGTTGAATACCTTTTATGGGTGCTGTATTTAGTGATTACAATAATAATAATTCACCTGTTGCTGCTGTCACAGATGTGCGTCCTGGTATGAAGAACAATCTGGTGATGGCAGTGCAGTTGTCTTTGCCATTCAAACCAAGATGAGAATCAAGCAAGAAGGTCAGACATAAGCCAAAGATTCAGGAAAAAAAAAAAAAGAAAATAATTAACATGAGACAAAACAAAGGGCAGAAGAACAGGGCAAATTCAGAATTAACTTTAGAAAAAAAATAATGCTATTTTTCCTGGTTTGGTTAGATCCTTGGTATGAATTAAACCATGAAACTGTGGAATAGATTGTAGAATTTGTTTGTGAAAGTGAGACCTTGTGGCTTCTTGTAGTCTTCATGTTCAGCATGTGGCCGCAGTCTTTTCAAAGCTCTTTCTGTGCTGCTGTTCCATATTATGATCTCTCCATCGTAGCTTCCTGCACACAGCATAAGCAAGGCAAAACAAAAAGTCACGACACATCAGAAACTTTCTTAAAATATCACTAGGCTTTACGACAGTCAGTTTCACAGGAAATCTCACTGTAAAAACTTTACAAGCTTTCTGCGTCCCATCAAGGGCGAAAGAAAGCATCGTCTTTTCAAAAGAAATGTAAACAAACTACAAAAACTTTTTGTCACTCTACGCACACACTTTTAACATTCCTCTTGCTGCTGAATCATGCAAACCAGCCACTAAAACCACTTCAAAGATGATAGGGCTCAACATCTGTCCCCAGCTGCCATCTGGTCCACCGCTCAAACCTTAACTTTCTCCTCAAGAGAAAGAGCATTTCAATTAATCTACATTATATATACGAAAGTGTGTGCATGTCTGTGTGTGTTTATCAGATAAATCGCATCAGGTGGTTCGACTGTCGAACAGCAGGAGTTAATGAGATGTGTGAGGAGTGTCTTGGCTATGGGAGGTAAGAGTGTGTGAGCAATAGGAGGTATAAAGTTTATGAGAGAGTGGGCCGCTTGCATTATTCATGCAGCCCAGGGCCAGCTTCTGTATTTCAAGCGACTTTTATCATGTCCTGTGTGTGTGTGTGTGTGTGTGTGTGTGTGTGTGTGTGTGTGTGTGTGTACGACTGAGACAGAAGGAATGAGAAAGTGTAGATATCTGAATCATCTAGACAATGTTGAGCTTTAAGATGCAGATGGCTTGACTCATTAACCTTCAACAGTCCTCGCATTTTTTTCATAAGACGCAAACAGCGGACACAACAGTGCAAAGGCCCAAGTACAAAGAAAGTTGAAGAAACACAAGTAGTTACATACAAGAGCACACAGATTCCGCATTGCACTCCAATAACATGAGTCATGTTTCCATCTACCTGCCAAGCCAATTTGAAGCCAACTTTTGAAATGTCTCCAAAGCATTAACTGCTTTGGCAGTTATAAACTAGAGCTGCAAAGTGTCATCAGAAGGTGGCAGGATGGGCTATGTTATGCATGGCTCTAATAAACAGAGTAGAAGAAGCCCGAAACAAAACCAGTTGTTTGCCAACTGAAGAAACAAACAACTTTGGCCATCTACGAGAGGAAAATGAAAGGACGTCTTCTGGAATTGTCATTAATCGAAAAACCTGTCATGGTATTTTGATGTCAGCTGGTACTGGCCATGTTTTGTGCTGTTTAGAGGTGAAAACAATGAAAGAAACAGGAGCAGCTGGTCAGTCACGTGAGTTAAAGGTGTCACCAACACAAATTCTAGCCATTAACTCTTTCTTTTTTTTTTTTCAAAACTGAGTAAGTTTTTTAAAAAATGTGTCTGTTTCTGCGAACGTTTTTCCAGTGTGACATTTTAATATGTGCATTAAAAGAAGACGTTACAGAAACACTGCTATTTTCTTCTCTTTTTTTAAAAAGTGATACAGCTAAAGTTTTTCCTTTCATTCTGTCTTCTTCCTTATCAAAGCTTGGTGTTTACATTACCCACAATGCAAATCAAGCATGCATTCCAATATCCATACTTCCATACTATATATTACAACAAAAAAACAAACAAACAAAAAAAAAAGCGTTGGTATGTCCTAATACATGATTTGACAAATGTGGTGTGCCGAAAATATGTCTCACAACATCCTGGCAGATTTCGCAGTGTGCAGGCCAGCATGCTTTTCTGGCCATTCTGACCCGCAAACAGTATCTCACACGAGCATAAACAACTTAAGCCAGCAAGAGTGACAGACAGATGACAGCTTATTTTGCACTATAGACTGCAACGGTCAAAGCTTAAGGTGCAATATTCATGCATATTGCATGAAACAGTATGTACTGTGAGGGCAGCTGTGGTGCATACTTAAAGTAAAAAAAGAAAAAGTATGCGATGTGTGACTAATGTAGCCTCAAGCCTACGGAGGGCAACAGAGGTCAAGTGAGCTCACCTCTCTCTGACTCCACACCTCCACATTCAATTCTGAACTTGCCATCCTGAGCTCCAACTGACGACGACCCAAGGGACATCTCTTGAGGTAATTTATCAGATTTCATGCAGCTCCCTCTGGCCACTGAAGATTTTATACAACTTTTTGTCTCGCATGTACTTCCCAACATGTACAAAGTATCCTCTACTCGAAAAAAAGATGTCATTGCTGTCATGGAGTATTCTGCTTTCTGCACTTGCTATTCCATTTGTAAAACATTTGGGCCATCCAGCAAAGTTCAGATGAGTTGGTCTTTGGTCGCTTGGAAGGTGTTCAACCACGGAGGATTAAGGGATCGGAGGAAAGAAGGAGAGTGAAATGGGGGGGAGGGGTTGTGACTGAAGGAGGTACACAGGACCCCTGTGTACGTGCATCCTGCTGTATGTGTGTGTGTGTTGTTTGACAGTGTCTGTGTGTGAGAAGTCAAGCGGAACCTTGCAAAGACTCTGAATATGGATGAGGAAGCTTCAGTCCCACATCAGCCAAATGTTCCTGCTGCAACTTGATTCAACTTGAGACACAAACCAGTAGGTGCATGTACGAGCACGGGAAAACGCACACACACGCACACAGTCCTGAGCATGTGTGAGTCCAAACAGAACTTTAAATTGACTTTTGTCACTGGTGGCCATGATGCCACCACTGCTTTCACTTGGCAGCACTACTACACAACTTGGCAGCACGCATGCTTTGATGTGAAAACAGCATTACTCACTGCAACCCCGAAGAAATATGCTGCCAACTGAAACTAATGCGTCATCGCTTTTAGATGCCGTCTTTGTGCTCGCTGGATTTGTAGAAGAAAGAAATTGAGCAAATAGTTAATGTAGAAAATCATACATGTATAATTTACATACACCTTTTGCTTTAGTATGTGAGTAGATAAGTGTGGAAGTGCAGGAAATAGGAATGTGAATGTGATTCACCCCTTTCTTCAAATATGCCCAAAGGCCAGCGGGAAGAGAGCAATACACAGGATATTAAAGCGTAGGAGGAATTTATGAATGAATTACATCACTTTATGAGTATTTTTTTTTTTGGACGAGACATTAGCTGATGTGGAGCCGATGACTGAAAACTGCTCCAACAACTGAAATCTTGCAAGTTTGATTCACACAAATCACTTAATAAGAAACTGTTTTAATATTTTGTCTTTCTAGACATTATCATTATACCTTATAACATTCAAAACTGTTCATGAAGTGAATCATTTGCATTCAGCAGACAGGTTGATAAGACATTGGAGGCATCAGTATCATAAAGCAATTGGCTGAGTGACAGCAGGTTATGAAGAAAAAGAAATCAGTGATCAAGGGGGATTTCTTGCAAACTCTCTGCTGACAAAATATTAAATCACAGCTTTAGTTTGATCAATTCCTTCCACCAACTATTGACAAAAAAAATCTCTGATTTGATTTAAAAAAAAAAAAAAAAAGCAACCACATGGTCACATTTCAGAGACAAACATGCCAACATATATTTATATAATCTTGTTTTTCTAACATACACAAACCTCTACAACCTGCACAAAAGTCTCATTTCCTCTCAATCCCACTGAGGGAGCTCTAATAATCAATCGGGCATTTGGATTAAATTGGAGGCGGAGGGGATGTGTGTGTGTGTAGATGGAGGAAGAGATGCAGCAGGCTAAACTAGGGAGATGAGGTAAAAAATAAACAGAAGTGAACGAGCGGTGTCAGAGACTGGCAAGAAACGGAGAACGCAGGCAGAGCGAGGAGCCGAACACACTGACAAAGAAATTGCAGAGCGAACTTTGAAGAAGTTTCCAAGTTCACAAAGTAGCTCCCGAATTGTGCTTTTGTTCCATCTCCAACTATTCATTTCCTTCCAAACCATTTCTCCCTCCAGCTTCGAGAACACCCCTCTTATCTACCTTTCCTCTTCCTCCATCCCTCACTTTATCGCTCTCAATATTTATCTCTTGGGTTGATCTCCCTTGGAAGGCCGGAGAGGGGTCTGCAGTTTATGCCTGCGCTGTGCTCCTGCAGACTGGTAAACTGGAGCTGAACTTTCAATACGTGAGCCAAAGTGATACAACTTCACAAACTGAAGAGCATACTGGGGCAAATTGGGTGCAGAGTGTTTGTAGTTTGATGGTTATAGAAGTGGACCAGCGACTGGAGGATTGCCAGTTCAATCCCCCAGGCAGAAAAATCTAAGAATGTGATGAGCACTAAGAGGCCTCCCTGAGATTTCAAAGTAATGCCGTCTTCACATGCTAAGGACCACATCAGACCTGCTTATATTGTCGAGATGCAGATTTTTTTCATGTAACCAGTGACGTCTTTGTCTCCTGGTTAATGCTGGTAGACATTTATGAGTTGATCAATGTGAAAGCATGGCATTTGTAACCAAGAAAACCAGGGTTGAACTCCCGGGTTCACAAAAAAAAAAAAAAAGACGTTATAATCAAGCCCACAAACTTTGGAGACAAGCTCCAAAGTCTGTATGAACTCACAGAAGTGGAATAAAAAATAGAGTGATTGGAGAGAAGGCTCCTCATCTAGTCTTCCATTAGCTAGAGGCGCCCTGCATTTTAATAAGTGCTGGTGTGATTTTAGGACTCTGCCCTGACTTCATGTGTGTGAGTCATTTCCATTTCATATCGCTGAATCCAGGCTCTGATCAGATGCCTTTTGATTGCAATGCCATATAATTTTCTGCAATGTATAATTTTATTAGCATTTTTTTCTAAAGTAAAGTGTAAGAACACCCCTACAACAAAAGTAGTCTCGCTTGATTGTTCCTCTGAGCTCTCTGAGTAGTGCATAGTTATGACCTCACACATATGAGAGATTTGGAATTAAAATTAGAAACCATAAATATAGAAAAGGAAGTCGCACAGAGAAACATTTGTAATCTTGTAACTTGAATAGATCTTAATCTTATTAGATAAAGTGCAGCACCGTATGTAATTTTGTCCATTACGTGTGTATACATTCTTTGACCTTTCCAGTCTACTCGCCTTTAACACAGCTCTAATTAATAATCAAAGCACGTTGGAACAAGTTTCCATGTTTAAAGTTTTGGTGTGTGGAGGAGGCAAATGTCCGCTCACATTAGAGAAAACGGACACTGCTGTTCCTCTGAGGAATGCCAATTTATTCGTCAAAAACATTGAACATACTGTATGTTTGAGCAGCATGGTTTACATTAACAAAGGCCACCAGGGAAGAACTGACTTAAAAGGGTCTGATAGATCTACTGTATGTCGAACCACACAGGGAGTTTCTAATTAGATTATTTTCAGTTCACTTAGTTCGCCCTTGTTTTTCACTTAAATCATCTAATTCTGCTGTATTTATGATATACAGAGTGTTCGCAAAGTTCTGACTTGTAACACACACCGAGGCAACGGAGGTGCCCACACATCCACAGTTAGAGAATAGAATAATCCACAGTTGTACTTTACATTGTTCGCTCTGAAATATATTAAGTCTCTTTCTGCCTACACATGTGCACAGACGCATATAAACACGAAGAGATATTTCCAGCAGAGAGACAAGTGTGGAGCTTGAGTCCTTTGATAACAACACCACTTATTTTAATCAGCAGATAACTGCTCCCTATTATTTTGTATTTTACTGTTTTTTTTTTAAATTCCTAGGATTCTTTTTAATTTCCAAGCCTTTGTTTTTTTTTTTCCACTTTCCATCTCCCTCTTTCTTCTGCATGAGTACTCATTGCTAATAAAAAGCTGTGAATGTGTAATTCAAAAAGAAAGGAGAGCACACTAAACTGCAGGCATGAAAACGCACATTATGACACTCACTTTTGCACAAAGGCATGTTGATGGTGTGCACAGATTGTCGGTTAGTTAATAAAAGCCTGGTTTTTGTTTTTTCTTGTTCTGAAATTTCAGCGAAACAAATCAATATAAGAAATACTTACATTATGTACACAAACACACACCTGTGACTAGAGTCTGTGGAGGCTGGAATGCAGCACAGAGAACATCGCCGCGATGTTGAACGCCCCCCTTCCACTCAGAGGGCTCAACAAAAGGCTGCGAGAAGGAATGCAGTCGGAAAACTGTTAGCATCCTGTGGAGACAAACACAGACAGGAGGAGGTGGTGAGAACTGAGAAAGATGTGTGAGAACGTACCACATGTATCAATTTAATAGGATTTCTGAATATACGAGGTGTGTCCGAAAAGTTCCAGGACTGGTGTCACAAAAGATGTATTTTAAACCCAAATTACAAATTACAAGTTTTCCCCGTCAGACGATCAACCAGCATGTCTACAAAAAGATCCTGCATAGTTTGCTTCATTCAGAGCGCGAGAAGAGGCGAGAATTGGAGCAGGACAAGTCATGGCTGCTTCACCATGACAACGTGCCTGCTCACAATGCCCTGAGCATCTGACAGTTTCTGGCTAAGAAGAACATCGCCGTGCTGGAGCAACCTCCCTACTCACCCCACCTGACGCCGTGTGTTTTTGTCCTTTTCCCCAAGCTCAAGGGGGTCATCAAGGGGACCCGTTTTGAAGACGTGGATGACATCAAGATGGCTGTGACGACCGAGCTGTGGAGGATCCCAGAAGAATCCTTTCAGGAGTGCATGGTGGCGTGGCAGAGAAGGCTGGGAAAGTGCGTTTGACACCAGGGGGATCACTTCGAAGGGGAAAACTTGTAGTTTGGATTAGAAATATATCTTTTGTGACACCAGTCCTTAACGTTTTCTGTCACACCTCGTATTATTGAACATGTCTTTATGGACCTTACTTTGTGCACTGGTACACAGTCATGCTGGAAGAGAAAGGGGCCATCTCCAAAGTGTTCCCACAAAGTTGGGAGCATGGAGTTGTCTAAAATCTGTTGGTATGCTGAAGCATTCAGAATTCCTTTCATTGGACCTAAGGGCCAAGCCCAGCTCCTGAAAAACAGCCCTACACCATAATCCCCCTTCCACCAAACTTTACACTTGGCACAATGCAGTCAGACGAGTACCGTTCTCCTGGCAACCGCCAAACCCAGACTCGTCCATCAGATTGCCAGATGGAGAAGTGCGATTCATCACTCCAGAGAATGCGTCTCCACTGCTCTAGAGTCCAGTGGCAGCGTGCATTACACCATTGCATCTGACGCTTTGCATTGCACTTGGTGATGTATGGCTTGGATGCAGCTGCTCTGCCATGGAAACCCATTCCATGAAGCTCTCTACGCACTGTTCTTGAGCTAATCTGAAGGCCACATGAAGCTTGGAAGTCTGTTGCAATTGACTCTGCAGAAAGTTAGCGACCTCTGTGCACCATGCGCCTCAGCATCCACTAGGGTTAGGGTTGCCACTGCAGGAGTGGGGTCTATCACTTCGTGGCTGAGTTGCTGTCATTCCCAATCGCTTCCACTTTGTTATAATACCACTGACAGTTGACAGTGGAATATTTAGGAGCGAGGAAATTTCACAACTGGACTTGTTGCACAGGTGGCATCATATCACAGTACGACACTGGAATTCACTGAGCTCCTGAGATTGACCCAGTCTTTTTACAAATGTTTGTAGAAATAGTCTGCATGTCTAGGTGCTTGAATTTATACAACTGTGGCCATGGAAGTGATTGGAACATCTGGTTTTGGTTATCTGCATGGGTGAATGAAAACTTTTGGCAATATAGTGTACATGTAGCCCCGTAGCAGTTTAGACCAAAAACTCATTAGAAAAATGTCTACAGAGGTAATAAATCAAGAGAGAGTTACATTCGTTTTCTCACTGGCTTCCATTCAATTTGACTTCTTCTTGCAAATGAAGAGTCTTCCCCTACTGGCCATTAGTCAGAATGCAGTTAAACACTTAAACATTGATTTCACTTAACCCGGGACGATGAAACGCAAAATGTACCAGTGACAGCGATCAATTCAACAAGTAAATATTTTGATAGAATGTTCAGTAGTTTCACTCAAAAGTATTAGATATGAACCGCCATGAAAGCATATTGGTTCGGTCAATAGTGCTATGTTTGTGTGGGTAGGTTTTGTGAGTCTTTCTGTCTCTTTCTCCCTCTGTTCAGGTTACTGTGCCTGTGAAGCAGCTTCTGTGTGAGTGACTGGGTGCACCTGTGGCCACTCATTAATCCACCTGAAGCTTAAAAGCCAGGGTGCTCTACTCACGGTCCCCAGTGGGACCATGTGGCAGCTACTGAGCTGTTTGGAGATGTTTGTTCTCATCTAGACCTAAGGTGTGTGCATTTTTCAAACCAGCAGATGTCACTTTTTTGTGAAGAAGTTTGCTTTAAGATGCCTTATTTTCAGTTAAATGTGAATAAATAACTTGTTTTCAATCCATTTCTCCTACTTTTCCCAAGTTTAAATACTGTCTCTTGCTACTCTTCAGATCGACTAGATTCATGGGGAAGTAACGCACATAGCAAAATCACAAAGTTTGGTTAAATGAACAAGTACCAAGCGTACTCCATCCCGGGCTAATTACAGCCTATCATATCCCTTGGTAGTGGAACATGCTCCTCGCTATCACTCTCCCTGCTGGCTTCCCTGCAGGTATCCCAAGGCAAGCTAGTCCATGGCTGCCTAGGCCTATCATCTGTGCCTGTAGCCTTCCCAGTCGAAAAACATTCATGACCCTTAGTCCCCAACCACTTCTTGATATAGGGGTCAGTGCGGAGGCATGTGTGGGGGTCTCCGTCTGACGATACCTGATTCAGATTAGCCACTAGGAACCTGACTCTATGGTGTGACAGATTCACCTTGGTTGCCCTCCGTTTGCCTCTGTGTTTTACTTGCTCTCGGTGTTGACTGTGTCTCAAGGTAAGATCAGCTCCTTAAAAATGATAACAATTATCAATAGACTGACATGAAAACTATTATTGTGATTAATTTTGCAGCTGTAATCACGCGGTCCTAGTCCCCCGTCAGGCCCTGAGGATACATCTATCTTTTATGTACAATTCATTACCCCAACTCACCTTTTCCTGACAGTTCAAAGTTAATTTTATTAATTATATATGAACACTACGTGTTAATGTTAATTAAACATCAGTAACAGTAATGTCAGGTTGCAGTATCAGCAGCAACAGTAGCAGTGTCTAGAAATATTAGTGGCAGCAGTAGTAGTAACAGTACGATTTGTAGTAGTAATAGTAATATTATTGGCATGGCTAATCGGCATTAGCAACAGTAGTAGTAACAGTAGTAGTAGCAGCAATATTCACAGTAGTAGAAACAGTAAGTAAATTAGTAACTACAGCAACTGTAGTAGTAGTAATAACATTTGCAACTACAGTAATAGTGATAGCAGTAGCAGTATAATTAGCAGAAGTAGTCTAAGTACCAACATTTCAACTGAAATTTGAACCAGTGACATTCTGATTTCCACCCATAAAGAAAGAAGTTCTCGCATCTTGGACCTGAACTAAATGGGACAGATTGTTTCCAGCAGAGATTTCTTTGGACTTAACAATAAACAATTCATTATTTATCGCGTTCATTGTGTTTTCCCAGCAACAGATCCAAGCTCTGCTGTACACCTGCGATGCACCAAAACGGTGTTCGTAATGAACATGGAGGCCGTTCCTTTACACTAAAGTGCTACAGGGGACATCATGAATATGTAACACTTTAATATTCATCATCTCATGAGGGCTTTTAGCACACCTGCAATGAGTTCTGCTTCTTTAATCTATTGTCCTATGTCACTACAGCACTTTTTCCTCTCATTGTTGTGCAGGTACAAAATAAAATAATGATGCACTATGGTTTCAAACCGAGGAGTACGTCTATCAGTGGGATGTGGATATTTTCAACCTGCGTGAGATCGTTTGAGCAGCAGAAAGCAATAGCGCTTTGAATTAGATGCCATGCGACACCTCACTATATGGATTAAACTGTGGTCTAGGTTGATGTGAAGAAACAGGAAATTATATGAGTGATGAAAGTCATAACGACACTATTTTCTTTTACTGCTGCTGATCTGTCGTCTATGTTCTCTTTACCACTGTGACGCCCCAGAGAGCAAGAAAGTGAGTGTGTGTATATGTGTGTGTGTGTGTGTGTGTGTGTAGGTGTGGGAGAATGTGTGGAGATGAGAGAGACAGACAGAAAGAGAGGAAGTCATATAACTTGATGATAGCACACTGCTGAGTTCAGCTCACTGGGTGTGAAATGATGATGATGATGATGATGAAGAGCAGATGTGATGTGGTGTATACAAAAAACACCCACACCCCCTCTCGCACAAATATGAGGTAGTGATAGTAAAGCGCATGTGAGCACCCTGGAGCGTTCTGACTTGTTAGGGTCCAGATGTCTGGTTGGCTCCAAGTTGTTGGCAGGCAGACAGAGCAGGAAAGCACAGAAAGAAACAGACACACAAACACATTTATACCTCCGTCTGTGCGACCACACTCACAGATATAATGCATCCTCCTAGATCTTACCTTAAGCTAAACCTCATTTAATCCTAAACCCAAGATTTAACTCAATGATGTGATGTCTGAAAGGAAAGACTTTTTCTTAAAGTTTGAAACACAAACTGGCCCTTGCAAAGATAAACTCACCCTCACATTGACTTCCATCCACAGTATGCAAACATTCCCAATCATTTGCACATTTTTCAAAACCATAAAGCATAAAATGCTAATACAGTTAAATACACACAGATATAGTACCTTTCCCAGCCCATCACCAGTATGCTCCTCTTCAGCAACAACACCTGTGAGATGTCCACGGCCCGACCCAACCCGGCGTTCATTCTGTGGAGGCAGCGGCCGTTGAAGTCCCAGACCTGAAAGACAGCCAAAATGACACTTAGACGCACCATCACAGCACTAAATGGGTTTAAATTCCATGAAAACCCAAATATCAACAGAGAACATTATTCAGCCTGTCGTGTTAATGCTTGTCAGGAAATTTACCAAAGTGAAAGTCAATGTCAAATGGATTTAGAAAACACATTTAAAAACACCAAGAGTTGAAACAAAGTGCTGCACAACTAAAACAGCAAACCATAAAACACAATGACCAGAAGACAAATGTGAATATGTGAATGTGAAATCCAAGTACATCTGCTTGGTTGATCTCTGTTCAGAGGTGTGATGATGTACTTCTGGTAAATAAGATGGTGCCAACCCATTTAAAACTTCAATAAACAAACTGTAGAATATTTAAATCAATTCTTAAATAGACAGGAGGCCAATAAATGGAGGCTTATACTAGTGTTACGTGATCAGGTGTATTTTTTCATCATTCATTTTATACCAGCTGCAGATACAGAAGAGACAACTGTTTTACGCCAACATGCAAGGAATTACAATAGTCCAACCGAGTGGCGAAAAAGGCATGAGCAACTTATTCACATTATTTGGAACCGAAACAGGCCTTCACCTTGGATAAAAGCCCTCATTACAAAAAGGTCAGTAGTAATCAAAAAATCATTGTGATCACTGAGCTGATCTGTCTGTCAAATTTTAAGGAACTTCCATGTATCCCTCCAAGGGCTTTAACAAAAAATGATTGTATGAAAGAGTTTTAATCTATCCAGATTTTATATTTGTTGAAAAGCCCTGCAAATACTCTATTGTGTCCTTACTTTTATTTTTATGGGAAAATAGTTTTGTATATTGACTGCAAAAACAACAAAAAGGAATCTTGTGTTTCTTGAAAATGAACCTCAAGATTATGTATAATAACAAGAGGATGGGTCTTAAAATGGAGCCCTGAGGGACCCCACAAGTAAGCAGGGCAACAGTCCAAGAATAATCCCCCAAGTGAACCAATTAGCTCCCGTTTCTGATATGACTTGAACCATTTGAGGAGTCTTCCTCTGATACTTACACATAAGGTTACAAAATCACTTTATCCATTTTTATTTAAAAACAAATATATATATATCTATATATATATATATTATTTTTCTGCTTGATTTGCATTTGAAAGAACTGACTAAAGAAGTAGTGACATAGTTATAAATAGAGAATGGGCTTTTGTTCCCATTGAGCAGGTAAGCTCCTATCCTAGAATACATGAATCCACTACAACAGTCAGGTAATATTTCGTATCGTCTGTCCAATTTCACATGATGACGCAGTTTGTGTTTGTGGCATTTAACAAAGAAACACTGATTGGCTCGATGGGGACGCTGTAATTAAAAGGTCAAATTTCAGATTGTGAATGGCCCTAACTGCTGCACACCAGGTTCAATGTTGATGAAAATTAGAGAGCTGATGCATCTTGTTGCTAATTGGCCCAAGGGGTGCCTGCTTCCTCTGCTTCGGGTGACGTTAGCAGTTATTTCAAATGGCAATGTGAGTATATCTGATGACGCTGGCACATGCACAGGATGCACATGGCTGCATTCTCACAAGGACTCATGGGGTCAGAGAGTTGATGTGGTTGATTATATTAATTACAAAAATGCCTAATTATTTTATTTTTCAGTTAAGAACTACTGCAGTAAGCTTGGAATCATTATGTCTCATTTTAAACTGTGGCAAAATACTCACAGGACGTCATGTTTGAAATAGTGACCATATTTGAAAATCTGGAGGACACAGGTTCTTGCAGTGCACATGGACACACACAGAAATCAAGGGTAGACCAACAGCATGACAGAAAGTTTGCTAAAATATGAAAATGTGGAAGGAATAAGTCAAAGACACTAAATGATGCACAAGTATATTTTAATTCTATTTGTCTCATGGCATATATGTACCATGTGAGTTAAATGGTATGGTGTGCAAAAAGGAGTAAGTGATATGAATGAAGCTGTAACTGCATAAATGTGATTGGTTTTACATACTGAAATTCTAGAGCTGCAACGCTTAATCGATTAGCTCTTAACTATTAAATTAACCAACAGCAGTATTGATAATCGATTACCTAGCTTGAGTAATTTATAAAGAAAAAAGTAAAGATTATCAAATTACAGCTTGTTAAATTTGAAAATGTTATGGTGTCTTACTTCCTGTGTGACAGTAAACAGATTATTTTTGGTTTGTGGACAAAACAAGTCATCTTGAGCATAGGAAAATGCCATTTTTTGACATTTTATAGACTAAACAACACATTTTAAAAAGTGATCAACAGATGAGTCAACAATGAAAGTCATTGTTAGTTACAGCTCTATGATATGCATCATGATATTGTAAAGTTTCTGGAAAAAAATATGCTGAAAACTGTTCATGAATAATTAAAAAAAAAAAAAGCAAATAACGTTTTTGTCACACAATCTTTTTAAAAGTCATCATTTATCCTGCTCAGTGACAGATACACAGCTATAGTGGCCTATTAACAGCCAGTGATTTGAATGGGATAGTTACATGATGTGACGAAATATATGCCGATGTACAAATGTATATCGTCTTGCAGCATATATGCTACAGCCTGTCTCTAACGTAAGGCAACTTGCAGACAAAAACACTGAAAATTAAACACATTTTTTAGTACACTTGTGTCAGATGCCAAGTCGTTAAAGCCTCAGCACATTTGGACACTGAAAAAGGACTTTATTTTGGCTGCACATTTGTTTATTTTGATCTGTTTCATAGGTATAGTTACAAAGAAATGTTTTCTAAAAGTCTACTTTTTCCACAGCTACTTCTTGTATTTTTGCATTTTAGTTGGGAGTTTAAGATGCATGGCTAAACGAAGGTGCATGTGCCCGTCCACCTACTTTGACCTCTCCGTCAGTGCCTGCAGTAAACAGCCGGGTCTGAGTGCCATCCAGGGCTATGGTGGAGATCTCTGCGTTGCCATGACAGCGGTGGAACTGTTTGACCTTTTGACCTGTGCCAGCCAGCCAGCAGATCACAGAGGAGGCAGAGTCGCCGCTGACTACCTGCACAGAGAGACAGAGTGTGTGTGAGGAGGGGGGATATCAATCATCAACGGTCTGATTTTTATTTATGCTGCGAGAAAGTCAGATTGCACTGATGTGTTCTTAAATTACTCTCACATAACCAAACCACTCTCCACGTTTTGTCATTCTCCACTTTATTCAAATGCTAAGCCTCCACTGAGGAGAATATGCAACTAATGCTGCTGTTAAGTGGGAACAAAAGCCAAAAAAAAACAAAAATTGCAGAGCGGAGGCACTTTTTAAAATGAGAGATGTTCATAATGGATGCATTAGCTAGTTTTTCACTTGTGTGGGAAACTGGGTAAGTCATATAGTAAGCTGCAGAACAGCTACTAAATCAACACTTGTTTTACTAACTGCTTACTCTAAGGTCAAGAAGGAATTTAAAACTCAACAACCGTACAAATCATCGGAAACTGTAAAAAGATTTTTTTAAAAACATACCTGTCTAAACAGGCTGTTATAGAGCACACAGGTAACTGGATGTTCGTGGCTGCTGATCCTCTCCTCCTTCACTGTCTCCAGCAGGAGAAGAAGACTGTTAAAGGAAAGCAGGAGGTGTTGACGCTCCTCGTGCAGAAATAAGAGTGTGTGTGTGTCCTCCTGCGTCTTCGGGAAGACATCTGCCAGACGGTGAACACACAACTGGCTGGACACGTCCCACAGACAGAGCACCTGGACAGAAGATAAAGGAAAGGGCCTTTATGTGTGTGTTTGTAAGTGCATAATTACCCACATGCACTGGGAAAAAAAACATATAAATACTGCTAAAATCCAATTAGTGCCACAATAATTTGGTATTAGCATACCAAACAGATACATCATTATCAAGAAGAATTGCTTCTCGAGCTGTCTCTGTGCTGCAGCGTTAGAGGTACTTAGTCAGAGTTGACAAGAACTCCGCCATATTGCTTTACGGCACAAAACAAGATGACTGCCGCTGCTGAAGGAACTCTTCCAGAGGAGGCTGAGGTAAAGCCTTCAGAGTTTCTTGCGGTGGCAGATGGTGTTTGAGCAAAAGGCAGATGGAACATAAATCACTTCTAAAATATTCATTCTCTTCAGAAAAGCCAAAGAGAAGGCAAACATGCACAGTGCTACAACAGAGAGAGGAAAAGCAGCACCAACATCCTCTTTGCATCAGAAAGAAGAGTTTAAAGGAAATCTTTATTTTGAGAAACAGCAGCTCACAATGGCAGCAGTGTGAAACAAGCTGCAAATCATCCACACCTCCTTGCTTTATGGTAATTCTAGCGAGGAATCACAATTAATAGTACAACTACAGAGTTCTTTATCTCCACATTATCTGTTGTAGCAGACTGCTGCGCACAGACACATGCTCCTACCTTATCTTTGGAGTAGCTGAGCAGTTGTTGCTTTGCCTGCGTGAAGTGAACTGCGGTGACGGGGCCTGTGTGCCCACTGAGCACACACACTGGCTCTGAGGTCACGTAAGGGTTCCACAGCAAGACCTGATGATCCACACCTGCTGTGGCTACAACCAATCAGAATGTCGCAAATTAGCAGAGGCATTAACCGTGATTAAACCCGGGAAACCACACTGTTTTTATCCCCCCCGACTACCAAGTCAGTGTTCAATGAGGCATTTGACAGTTTTGATTAAGTATTCTTGGTACATTTAGTTTGATTGATTGACAACTGTGAACCCATTCACAGTTTTAGAATTGTTTTTTAACCATGTACACATAGAATAGAATAGAATAGAATAGAATAGAATCATTTTTATTCTTATAATTTTTATAGAAAGTAGGTAGGAGCCGCTGTAACTGGCTGCCACTCTCACAGCACCATAGCAACAAAAAATATATGTACAGTATATTGTATTGAACATACATTAATTTTCCCTGTTCAATTTTTGTTTTAATTTAGATTAAGGGCTTAACCCTCTGCAGCCCCAAACCCACCAGCAGGTTTGAAAGACATGTTATTGTTTTTAAAAACACCTAAATTATACCATTTTATATGAGACAGGAACTTGAAAAAACTGAAATAATTGTCAGATTTTTTACTTTGCGTTGAACTACCTACTTGTGACATGCTGTTCCACAAACATAACTAAGTCTAAAATTAAAATTGGGATATTTCAGCAAAATCTACATGCTTTGTTTTAAAATGTACCCAAAATTATTGACTGAGCTGCAACCAATTAGCAAAAAAATTGCAGACCTGTTGCCTAAACTAGACTGAACTGCTGGTTGTGTTTGTACAAAGAAGATAAGAGAAAAGTATGGAAACAAATTTTAAAACTGTGAGTAGGAAGACATCTGTAGCATCTGGAGTCGCCGTTTATTTTTCTTAATTGGTAACAGCTGTGATCACTTAGATAAAATATGTAAATGTTGATTCAAGGTTTTTTCAATTTTGTAAAATAAGTAAACAAAGAAAATTAACTTTCTTTCCGTTTTTCTTCTTATTTTTGTGAGTTATGGCATTAAGGCTGAAACTTTTAGGTTCTCTCTACTTCTGTCCATGGTTGTGCTGTTTCCATAGAGGTGAAAGACTTTATACTACTGCAATGCAAAATGAGTCCACAGGGAATAAAAATGTGTCAGGATGCAAAACAAGTTCAAATGGATAATGGACAGTGCCATATTTTGTTGAGCTTTCCATTTAGGGCTATAGAAATAAAATATAAATGTCTTAAGGTGAATATGAACAAATATTCAATATTACATCATATGTATTATGAACATACTGTAGTCTAGGAAAACAAATTTGCCCTCACCTATCAGACTGAGTCCACAGTGGTGGTCCACATCCCAGACACCCCTCTTTGTAAAGAAAGAAGTGACTCGTAGACTCCTGCTTTCCTTTTCCCTCCAGCCAATCACCATGCTGCTCTGTGGCCTGGTGCAGCACGACACAAAGGCCTCAAGTGAGCCCAGGTAACGTACTGCAGGGAGCATGAAACAGTCACATGGTGAAAGTAAATTAGGTGTGAAATACTGTAATTATCTTTATTACATCCAGGAGGGTGAGCAACACTGAGAAAGAACAAGCCTGTTCATGAAGTCAATTTGAAACTGCATCTGAAAAAGTAAACAAACACAGTGTTTAATTAACAATTTAAAGGTCTTGTGTGCAAAACTCAGGAGTTCTGGAGTGTGCCACAGCGCTCGCATCTCAGACCAAAACAAACTGGCATATCTGGCACCAATCCTTGACTCTTACTTACAACCAGAAAGTGTGTGTAGGAGAGCTAATAAAACAATCCAGCCACAACCATTAGCCCACGGTAGCACTGTAAAATATATTAAAAGACCTTAGCGAGTTGTTATCAAGTCCTGTTATTTTCACTTCACCTATCTGTCCTCTTTGCATGTGTTCGTTCCGCTCCATATGTATCCGTTTCAGTTTGTCAGATCGGAGCACTTGACAAAGCTGAAGATTCATTTGAATCAACAATCCAAAGTTTCCTTTGGATTCCCTCTGCGCAAGCAGTCAGCAACAGTGTGAAGCAACCAAAAAATAAAAACCTTTAACAAGAAGTAAAAAAAATGACAAATTGGACCGAACCAGGCACAGGGAAGGTGGATATCTGCCTCAATCGGTCAGACACATATGGAGCAGAGTGGAACAGACACGAGTGTAGAAGGAGCAGCCAAAGAGCCTCATAACAGCAGCAGAGAGTCACACTGAACTGAAATTAAACGATTGCACATAAATTATATAAATGACATAAAATAAAACACTCTTTCTCTCTCATTCTAAGTCTGTTTATCAGCAGAGGGAGGGCCAACAGTTTTAAGAACATGAACTAACACGCACATGCAGCAGCAAACACACACACACAGTCTGACATCATCACTCCACTATATCTTCACATAGCAGATAGCTGTTTTATGCTATATTAATGCTATATTTATGTCCAAATCTTTCATATTGCACCTTAAATTAACTTTCAGTCTGTATACTAATTTGTATATTGCTGTAAATCTCTGCATTACTCGTGAGAACAGCAACACAAACGGATAAATTAAAATGCAGAACTGAACAAAATAATTCAATGTTTATATTTCACAATGACTACAACTGACTTGTATTTATCTTTCTTTGTCTGCATCTGAGGTTTGAGACAATCCAGGAAAACCTTTATGTCTTGGAGAAATTGTCTTGATAGAAAGGAGAACAAACTCAATTTAAGAGAAGGAATCCGAAAACAATCATAAGCGAGGGCCGCTGGCTTCCAAACAGCCCCACTGTGTCGAGCAACAACGCAGCACAAACCACTGGTAGAGCAACGAAATTGGTTTTAACCTCAACAAATTTAATGTAAAATAACATTGCAACGTTTTGATGATGACACACGGTTCATTTTATTTCATTTCTTCAAATTAGATATTTCTGCCGCTGATGCCAAAATGCTTTTACTACAACAACTCAAAAGGATATCCACTTTCTGAAATGGCTGTGGTAAATGTGCAATGACCGCAGCCCTGCCGTACAAAAACCAAGCGATTCACGGGCGCTGAACGCGGCATAGAATTAGGCCGGTTTGATTTGCTCACTCGTAATACAGAAAATGTAATGGATCTTGCATCTCCATCTATCTCAATTAACACTTTGATTGAGAAAAACTAAATTGGATGCCACATGTCTCCATTAGAAGCTGCTTAGCTTTCAAAGACTGCACAAACAAGGGCTGGTTGTGAGATGGCATGTGACAGTCTTGGGTCAAAGATCGGCCGCATTGCTTGGACAAATAATTACATCTGATTACACTTCATACATCACGTCTTCTCTCCAGCCCGTGAATTAAAAGATCAGTGGATTTTCAGAGAGTGTCGCATGACTCATGATTGATTAATGTGGCCTTCTCTCGTTCATTGACACATACATATCACGCGGCAAATGAAACTATTTCTGCCTTCTTCAGTTTGTGCTGCAGCTAATATGACGCTTATAGAAAGAGCAGGAGTCGATGTATATCTACATCAAACCAACCTCTTTTTTGTTTAATGAATCGAAGCAGATTGTTATGTCACCTGCACCCCACCTGTTCATCCTCGGTGTTCTTTTTCATTTATCTGGTCTCAACAATACGAGGACACGTTGACACCGCTCTCTCTCTCTCGCAAACACACACTTCCTACACCTCTCCTTGCTTGTCCTTACGGGTCTGTGTCCATCCCAATTTCCTCCTAATTTCCTCTCAATTTCCCTCTCTGTTCCACCACACTCTCTCCTTCCCACCCTCCCTCCTCCCTCCCTCCCTCCTTCCCTCCCTCCTCTCTCTGGTGGCCCGTGAGCCCGAAGGTTTGGAGGTCTGGATAACCAGCCATGTCTAATGGTACACAGCCCACTCATACTGCAGGGTGGGAAACTTCAAAAGAACAGCACCAGCACCCCAGAGGTATGCAAACACACATATACACTCGCACAGACTCCATCCTTTCCTTTCTCACATGCTGAAAACACCACACACACACACACACACACACGACACATCTTAACATACACTCTCTCTCGACGCGCATGTGAGCACACAGGGGGTGAAATTTTCATGTGCTTTTAATGTTTTGCCATTGTCTCCTCTGTTTCCCTCTCTTTATTGTTATCCCTTTGTTTTCCCATTTGTTGTGCTTATTTATATGTACTTTAGTCTTGTTTTTCCCTTTTATCAGGATCCCCATTTTCAGCCAAGCTGGTCTCAGAGCGCTGCCTCTGCTGAATCATTATCAAACAGCCCAATAACTCTTCAGAGAGACTCTATCCGAATGATGCAATCGAGATAAAACTAAGCGGCCTCTTTGTTACCCCCACTGAGCTCAAGTGGGGAATCTCAGCGGGCCAGACCTCAAGTCCGTGACTTTATGGCAATAGCCAAAAGTCTGGCTATGAAGTGGACTCAGGACTCGCTTGCGTGTGTGTGCATCAGTGGCCGAGACACACCCAAGCATTTGCATGGTGTTGCATAAGCCGTTATTGTAGTGATACTGAAGAAGTGAGCAAGCGAGCTGGTGGCTCTCATCCCAGGTGTCAAGGTGAACCTGTGCGTAGTTAGCCCCGACGCCCAGAGTGTGCGCTTTCCCTCCGTCATCTGAGCCGCCGATTTTGTATTCTTGCTTTCGTTCTGTTCTGCTAATGAAAGCCATTTTTGACCCGAGGCTCCAGGTGAACGCAGGTATGCACAGGAATGACAAACAGCAGGATTTGGGCTCCCATCACCCAACATGAAACTCCAGTAATTTTCAAGCAGTCGGAGCAGCTTGATTGTTTTGCTTCTGGTCATCATATTGGAAGACGTTTACTATTGTGAGTGCTTTCTGCTGCCTCCTTCATTTGCATACAATATGAAATTGCAGATGTGTAAACAGAGAAGTTTGCACAGAGATGAGACAATAAAGAATGACAGAAACAATGACAAAGCTACAACAGAGGCACTCATTTGCAGAACGAAAATTAAGCCATCATCAAAAAGAGGTTAAAAAAAAACTGGGCTTATATCCACGTTTTTGACTCTTCATGTGGTGTGTTTGTGTAGTTTCTACCTTTTCTGACCCAGGCAGGCGCATGTGCTTGATGTGTCACAGTGTAACAGGAGCGATGCTTGCCTTTGACCAGCTCATCCCATAAGATGATGTCTGCTGAGTCAGAGTCCGTCTTCAGACTGAGTCTCTCAAACAGAGAGATCTGGGCCGAGGTAAAACATAAAGCACTGACCTGGGAGAACACACGCACACATGAACAGAGTTGTGGAGCAGTGAATACATGCAGATAATGTAGAACAATGAAGGAGTGTTCTGCCTCCCTTCTCTTCTCTCATTCCTTTATCCCTTTGCTTTTGTTTATCTGTGTATTACCTGTCCTCCAGTGTCTCCGATGGTGAGGACAGCCAGGTCAGGGTGAGAGGGATCCACCCAATAGTCTAGACACCAGGGAGTATACTTCAAGCCCTAGAGAAGAAAAGAAGTTATAACACAGTGCAACATCCAGACTGCAACAGTAGAGGCTAATATAATGATAGAGAATATTATATTTATTCATTTTTCAGACAAGGATTATGGCTATAGCTGTTACCTGGAGTTTATACTTGCAGCTGAAGTCCTGCTTTGATAATAAGTCATAAAAACACACCTCTTTACTTGTGAAAGACACAGCTATCTGTGAATAAGGGAAAATAAGCTTATTAGAAACAGCGAGACGTAGAGAAAAAAAATGCCTATTAATCTGATATAATAATGATTTTGCTATTTCCTATTCTGATCATTAATGCATAACTGAAAAATTTTCATGCAAGCTATTCGCCACAATTATATATGTCACCCATAATTCTGTAGATTAAAGAATCGCTAATTAAAAATAATGATCAATAATTGATGGTCTTATTACTAAAAAATGAATGTTTATTTTCTGAACTTCATGCCATAGCTTCATGTCTGCGATGCAATTAACCAAACCCACTGATCAATTATTAATTAATTGAGTGAAATACTTGTTTACCTCTGTGCATTACAATATCTGCCCCAATAACCAAGACTACACATTAATTATTAATTTTCAAATTCATTTCTATAAAAAACATTTTTTCATCTTTGCTGCAGGAACCAGAATGTGCCTGCATAGCTGGCTGCAGCACAAATAATCGATGGTTAGGTGTTAGTTACGCAGCATTCAGTAAGTGATCGGTTCACCTTGTGTATGTTTTGCAGTGGCACCATGTCTGTGACCCAGAGGTCTTTAGGTGCGACTGTGCTGTTCTGCAGTCGATGTGTGTGCACGAGGGACATGTCCTCTCCGTCCCGCAGCCCCACAGTTCCACCTCTACTCACGGTCAGATACTGACCTGAACTCTGCAGGTACAACACCTGGGAGACCAAAGGATATTACAAAACAACATTTTCTGACACGAGACAGATACACAGACTGGCCAAACTAACATAAAGACGCTATACCGACTTCACGCTACAGCAACAGAAGCCTTCAGAACAGTTTTAATACTGAAATGCAGTTTGCTGTTTAATTAGTAAAATTGAGGCTACGGCTTTTAAAATAAAATTTAAAATATTTATTATTTCCTATATCTCCTCCTTTAGCCAGCAGCTCTATAACCGTAAAACTACACGAGAATAAGTCCATTAAACACCACTTCCTTAAATCTTGCTCTTATTGGGTGCAAGTGAATAAAATGGAGCAGGTCGGATTTTGTGCTGAAGCCAATAAAACAACAAAGGATTAATGAATTACAGGAGTTATTGCGGGAAATAAAAAATAAAATAAAATTTAAAAAAAAAATGTTGGAGTTTCTTTGTGATGAGAAAGAAACAGAATATCATAATGAAAGAAAGGTTATTTATACCTTCAGAATAGAGGTCAAGGTTTAGATATTCCACCAATGTAATTACTGCAGACTGTCTTTTTTTCCACAGTCAGCTGAAGGCTTTGTGTGATCTCTTGGCATGGTGTGTCGTGTATTTATCACTAATTATTCTAATTACTTATTGATATACAGCCGGTGAGCTGGTGAGTCACTGAAAGTGGTTTTTCACCAATGCATCAAAATGAAGCTCATTTTTGGAACTCTGTTACTGGTTGCTTTGAATAGTACGTAAAAACAAAGAAAAAAAAACTTGAGTTTCACTTGAAATTGATATACTACAAATTGCCATTCAGTTTGAGTTGTCAGTGTGGCTGCCATTGAGACAAAGAGCCCAATTTTCCCCACTTTTTCCCACTTTTCAAGCTAATCTGTCCCACTTAAGAGTCACTAAAGCTGTCATTGTTAAATGTATTGTTTCATCCCAGTTTAGATAGTGAAGCACTCAAATTCTGTTAATGGGAGCAGTGTACCAATAAGCCAAAGCCTTATGACCACTGAAGCAAATAGTGTAACATTAGAAGAATTGTTTTTTGTTTTTGCTGTCAATATGTTGGATGCGAGAGAAAAGGACAAGTCGGGAGACCTGTGAAACTTTCACAAGGACCAAATCATTATGAGCAGACAACTGGGTTGGAGTATGTCTGAAACAGAAAGGCTTGTGGGGTGCTTATGGTCAGAAACAGTGAGTATCTACTTAAAGTGGTCTGAGTGGTGTTGGGGGATGTGCTGGAACAAGTCTGTTTGACAGTGGCTCCAACTAATAAATGACAGGACTTGGGATCTGTTGTTTAAGTTTTGGTACCAGAGACCACAGGGCACCTTCAGAGGTCTTGAGAAGAATCTTACATTGTGTTGGAGCTGTTTGGTGGCAAGTGAAGGACAAACAGCATACTAGGCAGGTGTGGTTGTAATGTTCTGGCTCATCAGTGTACGCAGAATGCCAAGAACTGGTAGAACACAAGATAAACTGGAAGCTAAATGTTATTGTAAGTGATTTCTTTAAGTTAATGGCAGCATTTATTAACTTTTTGGCCCTTTAGTGACAGTAAAATGAGCTGTAAACATTAAAAACAACAAAGTATCACTTTTTAAAGATATTGTGGTCTGTACGTATAAGAAACTACTTGTCTGTTTACAGTTTTGACAGATATGGAGAAACACTAGATTTAATCTCGTGTCATGTTTTCTAACATCTGACTAATCAATTAATCACTTTCCTTTGACCTCTGGTCCTAATTCCTGAAGGAAAGATCCTTGTGCTGCCAAAGAACAGTTTGCTGCTATGTTCACCTGCTCATCGCTTGGGCCTAGGATGGTAGCCTTCAAATGGTTTATTGGTTTCTTTAATTTTCTGGAAACCATTTCTGCCTTTTGCAGAGACCAAGATACTAAAGTTGTTGCCCGTAAAACCAAAACAGCTGAAACACCCTAAGATTTTCTGTAGAGCTCAGGCCCACTGTATAGTTGTGTGGTCTCCACTGCAAGCAACCCTTTTCACATTTGCTGCACATTTGCTATTGTTATAGAAAATATTGATTAGTGCCCCCCTAAATATAGGTTTTCATGTTTTCTTTTTCACACTTTCATGACAGAAGGTAGTTGTCTGAGTGACAATGGTCTGTCTGCCTCTTTAAAAGTGATCTAAGCTAAAAGGGTCAAAACCTTCCAGCAATATGGAAAACAACTGACACAACATTTTGACATTTTGACATCCTCAGGATTGAAAGATTAAAGTGTTGAGGCTTCACTTTATCCACAGCCGTAGGCACTTTATACTGGCTGCTTCATTTACATATTAATTGATAGATGTTAAAGGAATCCAGAGCCATTTATCTCAAAAGAGGTGTGCCATTTTGATGAGCAAGACCCTTATACTTTTGAACGTTTCCTCGCAATGTTTAATAATGTGGAGTTCCATCCAGTCAGCAGAGTTTTGGATTCTTCAGTCACTCAAAGTCAAATTGTTTTTCAGATAACACACGGCAATGGGTCGTATGTTTTAAACAGAGGCAACATGTTCTGACCCTCATAACAAACCCTTTTCTCGTAAGTCTCCAAGAGGTCAGTGACCTTTTACCTTTTGAACAGGGTCTCTGTGTGGACAGGTTAAGGTGCGAGGGGGCTTCCAGCAATGCGCTCGCAGAGGCCTGGTGTTCTTAACTTTATCAGAAAGCTCCAGCAGCAGAAAAGAGCATAGCCCTCCCCAGTCGACACGTCCTTCTTCCTTCACAGCATCGATGTCCAGGAGGAGGCCACGGTGCTCCTGAGTGACAACCACACTGTCGAACAGGAGGCCATATTCCTCCTTGGACCCACGGCCGACTGTTGACCAAGCCAGGTTGATGAATTCGGTTCTGGACAAGGAGCGAGATACACCTGAGGAGTCCTGCATCAAGATCAACAGGATTATGAGACATTGAACAATGTCAGCACACAGGTACACACTGCTTCTATGGCATGAATAAAATAAAAGATGTAAACCAGTTTACACATCATTAAAACCATCCATCCATCCATTATCTATACACCGCTTAATCCTCACTAGGGTCGCGGGGGGGCTGGAGCCTATCCCAGCTGACTTAGAGCGAAGGCAGGGGACACCCTGGACAGGTTGCCAGTCTATCACAGGGCCACACTTAGAGACAGACAACCAAGCACACTCACATTCACACCTACGGACAATTTAGAATCACCAATTAACCTCAACATGTTTGAGTGTTCCGGAGAACCCGGAGAGAACCCACGCTACACAGGGAGAACACGCAGAAAGATTCCGGTGCCCCCACCGGGACGCGAACCGGCAACCTTCTTGCTGCGAGGCAACAGTGCTAACCAACTGCGCCACTCTGCAGCCCTCATTAAACCACTGATGGGAAAAGTGAACAACATTGATGTAACCCATTCATGGCAACAACACTCCCTAACAGCATTGGCCTCCTTCAGCAAGACAATGAGACCTGCAACACCTCAAAAACTGCTTAGGGACTGCTCGAGGAACATGACAAAGAGCCTGAGGTGTTGACTCGGCCTCCAAACTCCCCAAATCCCAATCTGACTGAGTAATGCACCGAAACCCTGCAAACCACAGAAATCGAAGGATCTTCTGCCAGTGTCTTGTCTCAGACACCACAGGGGACCTACACAGTATTAGTCAGGTGGTTTTAATGCTGCTGATGATCAGCATCTTCTTTAAATGTTTCACAAGTAAATTAAAAAGTGCCTTAACATGAGACTTAATAAACTAACAAAAAAAAAATCAAAGACTCACACAGAAAAGGCTCTGCAACTTTCCGTAGTCCTCGGTGTTCATCCTGCTTTCAAGCTGGCCCACTTCCATCCTCGTTCCCATGGTTACAGCTCAGACCTGTCGGTCAATCACCGACATACCAGGCGAGGTCAGAGAGGTAAAGTGTGTGTATATGCGGGTTTGTGCAGAAGACTCAGTCAAATAATAGATTGCCCGCATTTCTAGGTGATACATGGCGAAACAAGATGTTCCCTGCTCGAGTAATCCCTTAGAAACCCTCTATATCTATTTCACAGTGGGTTCTCATGTCATCATAATCATAAAGCAGGGTCACAGCAGCAGACTTTTTTTTTTCTTTGTTGGCTCCTTTCACTCTATCCAAACATGTCTGTGTTGAATAGTGTGCAAAGGTCTTTCATTTTCAACAAAAATTCCCCCCAATCTCGATAGCTTTCCAAGGTGGTTGAATAGGTCCCCAAATTATGTCTCAAAAATGGTCGGAGACGGTGGTGGGTTGCCAAAGCATGTCAAATCTGGGCTATGTCAGCTAGTGTGACATAAAATGAAGTCAGACAGATATCGACCGTAATTAATTGTATGAAGAAAAGGTAGGATTTGTTAAATTAGCCTGTGGTTGGAATGAAAAGCACATTTCAGGTTTGAGAGAGAAATGTGAGATGATGAGGTCTCTTTTTCATATTCTACAAAACACTACAAAGGGCAGAAGAGGACAGCAAACACTCTGAATTTCATTTTTAGCTTGACATGAACGTTTATGTGACAAATTCATTGGATGTGGCATCAAACTGAACTCAGATTTAGATGACAGGGTGTGTAATGAAAGCAAAAATCGATGCTTTGCTGCGGCTATTATCTTCTTTTTATAACTGTGATTAAGTGCAGTGTGATCTTGATATGACGGTTGAGCCACCTTTTTAAAATTTCTGACAAGTAGTAGACTGCAACAGATGTGTTTATGCTTCTGTAATTAAAAAAAAAAAAAGGATGACGCTACTCTGGGGACAGTTTGTTCATGTTTGGTTTACGAGCATGATAACTTTTAATCAACCACATCCTTCCTTGTTTTGTAGCGAGCTGCTGGCGTCAGTTCTGTATGGGACTACACAGGCACAGCTCCAGAAAGTTTGAACAAGAAAGCAGCTCATATTTTGAATCATATTTTCCAGTTGACAGACGTAAAACTTCTTCTCAGTGTTCAACTCCTGTCAGTCTTTTATAAATAAATAAATAAATAAATAAACACAGGGTTGCCTCTCTTCTTTCTAGATGACCACTTCAGGTCCAGTCAATTCTCTCTAAACTGTCACTGCAGTGTTTCTGTCTGGGATTTATTAGAGCCTCAGTCAAACTGTCCAAAAAGACATCTGAGCTCCAGGCTGTAACTGCATAATGACAGGCTCTCGGTCTGGAAGTGTACACACACACACTTCAATCAAGCGGCTTTTTAATCATTAAAGTCCAAATAGTAGAGCTGAACACAGCTTCTCACTTAATAACAAATTCAAACTCACCAAGTCGGCCAATTTTATCCTCTCAGTCCACAATGGGTGTCCACAGCAAACCGTCTCAGAGTCCCCCTCCTCTGAGGTGTTGAAACACCATTTTTAAATGTATGACATTTCAAACAGGTCCTCACCCTCTGGTTGGTCTGTCTTGGGCCCTGGCTGGGTCTCGTCCGTGGGAGATTCGGCCGATTCCAGCTCGAGCTTTGTGTCGACGTTTGTCTAAGCCAGTCTGAGAGGCAATCAGCGTTAACAGTCCTGGCTGCAGCACATCACACCCACTGAGAGTTAACTAACTGCCCCCAGTAGCCCAGACAGTAGCAGAGGCCACACACACACTCACACACACAATCCTTTTCTTTTACTATCCTTCACTCTTAAAGACTCGGGCTAAGTTTCCTGGCAACCACGTAGTCAAAAAGAGTTGTGTTTGTGAGTCCAGGCCCTATTGTCTGTATGTACCATGATGTGTGTGTGTGTGTGTGTGTGTGTGTGTTACTTCTATTCACAGATAAGAACATAATCTGTGTGAGTTACAATAACTCCTCCTACACAACTTGCACATAGCAAGAGCAACACAATTCACAAGAACATTAGTATTCTACTGCCACTCATAAAGGTGTTCATGCATTAAAACAAACAAAAAAAGAACACTGATGTGAACCTGAACACAGACAAAATACACGCTATGAGAGCTTTACAGCGCCAATCAAATGCCTCAGAGAGGATATGCTGTGGGTCACTGCTGGCTGTACACAGACACACACAACAAAAGGGAACAAAAGTCTCTAAGGGATTTGTAAAAGTCAAACAAACAGATAGCCAGCATGACTGCAAGCATGAATGCACACACAAAAACTATACGTCCAACATAGATATTATCGTGGCCCTTCCTCCCTACTGCTTCAGTGACCATGACCAATCCCTGTGTGTGACTTAATGGTCTGGAATAACTTGAATTAGCTGATTACGGCGCTCGTCAACAGTGACAGGATCGGAAAATTAGGTCTCAGCAATTTCAATAATAAAGCACAATTGGATTACAGTGGTGCATGTAGGAGCCAGTACAGAGCCCAAAATAGCCCACCACAAATCCACCATGGAAAATCCACTATTATACAGGGAGAAGAATGAAGTTGCTGGAATGGGGAAAATTGGTACGGATCTTAGTGCTGGGAGGAAAGAGGTGCAGTCGAAGAAAAGAGAATGCAAGGGCAACTGAGCGGAAATGAAGCACTTTCATACAACAATGCGGATGTGAAGAGAGAGACCCACTTTTGAAAATCTTTCTCACATGTCAGAAGTCTTTAATTTTCAAAAAAAAAAAAAAAAACAGTTCTCAAGGAATTTCAGGTCCCATCGTTTTATTTACATTTGGTTGAAAATGTCATGGGGAAATATTACAATCGAAGCATGACAAAGACAAACAGAAGGCAGAAAAAGAAATGATACATTCATAATCAGATCCATTTGTGTGAACAAAGTAAAAGTGAGACAATTTCAATTTTGCTGCCTTAAATTCGTGGAAATCTGTGGCTTTGCTGTCAACATAGGAAATCCAACGGCTGACAAAAAAATAAAAACGAAAGCATTTTAAGACATATTTTCTTTTAGTATATATCCTGTATATGCAGCAGTGCTTCTTAACCACTGACTCATCCCAGATAGACATTACTTTCAAGAAAAGGTTAGAAACCACTGACATACAGTATAAACCACTACATACACTCATCCCAAATCATTTTTGTATCAGCTCGTAAACTTAAGATTTTACTTCTTTCATTACCCACTGCCATAAAGAGTCATGTTCTTTTATATAGCTGAGGGTCTAACGTTAGGACTTGGCATAAATCTCTGTAACTGAAGTCAGAAGAAAGACAGCGGAGCCGGTGAGTTATTGCTCCTCTGACCGGCAGTTATGATGCACCCAGGTGAAGCAGTACAGGATGAAGACAGCAGTCTCCATTTCTGTTTCCTAAAAGTTTTTTTTTTTCAGACTTTGATTTTGTGACACAAATTGAACACATCAGATTTTGGTAGGCAGCGATGTATTCTGATAGCACAAAATATTTTAATAATCAGGTTAAAAATGTCTTCAGTTGCAACTTTCAAATGTGACACTTTGAAGACTTTTTTTTGGTTTTTGACTGTTGATCAGACAAAACCAGATATTTGAGGTTGACACCTTCGTCTCTGAGGAGTTGTGTTTGATGTTTTTCAAAATGTTGAACATTCAACAAACAATTAAAGGAAAAATATTTGGCAGATTCATCAATGATGAAAAGAACTGTTAGTCGCAGTCCCGGTGGCAGAATCTTACTAACTGCCACAATTATAACTTTTTTGAACAACTGCAAAACTTCCAAGGACCTGGGAAATAACCACATTTTCCCTATAGCTTTTTAAGACCTACACGGACCTGAAAAGAAACAGAACTATATAAAAGAACAAAGAAATATCGACTTAAATATCTGATAAAAGAACAACATAAAAGGGAGTTAAAAATCCCTGGCAATTACTGTCAACCTGAATTGCTTTGAAATTTAGACTACCTGATCTCCCCTCAAAGCCACAGAATGATAAATTATACAGCCCAAAATAATAAAACGTCCTTACAAATTAGAAAGTCTCATTAACTATTCTCTAATCAAAACGCGCGTGTGTGTATGAGTGTGTGTGTGTGTGTGTGTGTGTGTGTCTTCTCAGGCTGCTACACCACAGTCTTGAAGGCCTGCAGTATCATGTTGGTTTGGTGGGTGAGCTGGTTGGCGCTGACAAACACGTTTATCACTCTGGAAACAACCGTGACAGAAACACAAGGACACACGTGTCAATCATACGGCAAAGGAACCATGGCAACAATATTAGGATTGATCCAGGAAACACTTTGATCTGGCTGGAATGGAGAATGTCAAGCTTCAGAGAATACAAGTCAGCGTGAATCCACAGGAAATGGGTCAAGGGAATTATTCAGCAATGGTGGATTTGATGGAAGTGGGCCTATGATCAAACAACCACCATTTACATGCTGGTGACAGTGTGTGTGTGTGTGTGTGTGTGTGTGTGTGTGTGTGTGTGTGTGTGTGTGTGTGTGCGCATGCACGCAAATGCTGGCATGTGAGTGTATGACTGTAAAATGTGGTTGTAGCTGTGTGTGCATGTGAAGGAGAAAATGTTGAATAATAAAGGTTGGGTGAGAAAACAGAAAAGGAAATTAAAAACTGGCTAAAACAGAGAATAAACTCAAAACAGTGTCATACTTTCCATCTTTGAAGTAGGTTTTGAGAGTGTCGCTGAAGCTCTTGGAGTATTTCACAAACTCTTTCTTCTGCTGTTCCAGTGCCTAACCAATAAATACAGACAGCCTTTCAGCTCCACTTATTTCACAGCAACTGTGTTTGTGTGTAGGCATTTTTTTCCCCCCATCCTAATGTATCTACTTACCCGTCTGTTCCGATACTGGTATTTCCTGAAGATAGTATTAACTGTGTCTAGCAGCTCCTTGATGGCGCTGGCAATGTCTCTGTGGATGACACGCACAAGTGAGTGTACGTTAAAGAAAAAAAAAAAACAATATCTCAAAATCTGTCTGTTTTTATCAGGCAGTGATACCCTGAAACTACAGTCCTTTGATCGTGCTCCTTGTCTCCCTTTCTTCCCCTGTTCTCACAAACAGGCTTTCACCTTCAACTTTTTCTCCCCTCGTATGCACTTGAAATCTGCCGTTTCATAACTTTAATTTCTTAGCATTCCCTTTGAATTGATTTTATTTCTAAGCCCTCCGCTGGGTAAGTAACTTAAGCAGTGACTCACTAAGAGTATTGAATTCGATCAAAATAATGGCAAAGTGGGCCAAGAAGATGAAACATCTCTCACTTCTTCCTATAGTGTGTGTGTGTGTGTGTGTGTGTGTGTGTATGTGTGTGTGCAGTGCAGTGGACAGGGATATGAAAAGGCATACAGGGATCTTACTCCTTCCTCTGTTCCACATATATTTAACATTCCAAGAAATGCTGTGGAAACATATGAATGTCAGCATCTGTATATGTTTGTGTTGCATGTTTTATTGACTTGATTTCTAAACTTGGGTCACGACACCTTAAAGAGTGCAAAAATAATGATAAAGAAGATTATGAGATGTGGTTGAACGGGAATTTACAGTGACAACTTTTGCTCTTTTGTGTGTCCTGACGTTGAAAGAGGCAGACTCGCATGTGGTTCTATTCATTCTACAACATAGGTACACATCGATCTGCAACACAGACGGTCACACCGCCCCTCATGCTGAACACCATACAAACCCCACATAGGGCTCCTGTGGATGTTTCTGAAAGGCTGAAAGGATACTGCAGCTAGCTACAGACTGGCATGTCGCACCGTGGTAGTGATTATCCCTGAGGTGTGCTTTGCAAACAACTTTACCTATGGTCACCATTGGTGAAAGACATGGACAAAAGTCCAGCAGCAACTGCTTCAAATACGACTTTCTTTTTTCTTTATAATTAATTTCTTTTCGGGGCTTTTTGCCTTCATTAGCAGGACAGTGGAGAGAGAGACAGGAAAGGGAGAGAAGATTGGGGAAAGACTATCAGCAAATGGCCGTGGGCTGGGGAGTCGAACCCACAACCGCTGCATCAGGGACTATAAACCCTGTAGATGGGTCGTCATCTTATCCGGTTGAGCTACCGGGGCGCCTAATGACAACTTTGTTAGTGAGGAATTATGAAAGGTATGGATAACAGAGAATCTCCTTGCAGTCTTTTCTCAAAAATAAGCATATGTTTTGAGCCACGTTTATTTTCCTGGAACACGTGTAGTCAGTGTGGTTGCAAATTTTGGAGAGGTGTCCGCACAGGTCACTGGCGGACACAAAAATCATGAACTGACTTTAAGAGAGAATAGAGAAGCTCCTGGTTTGTTTTCTGGCTGGTACGAGCAGCATAGTAACTACTAGCAGTTTATCTTCAGGCCAAAGCAACAAATAACCTTAAGAAATCCCAAACTGAAGAACTAACCCAGAGCTCAGTGCCATAAAAGCTGAGTAAAGCACCCAGTTTTATGAATAAGAAGAACAGTTTTGTTACTAACTAATCTAGTAGAAATAATGCCAACTGAATGTCAGTCTTTAAACCCACTTAAGTCCCAGAACTCTCCCCATCGAGTAAAAGCCTGTCCAAGGTTTACTTGTGTTTTACCTCAGTTTCTATCAGCCCCTTTTTGCCTCCTTTGTCTTCTCAGACAACAGGGCTTTTTCCTTAGCCAAGAAGAGTTTCCACGGTTGTTCAGGTTGTTCTATGTGGAACAAGTCCAGCTTTAATTTTCCTGGGAGATCTGGGACCCAGTGGCAGATAGAATTGCATCGTTAAACCGAGGCTTATAGATCACCAGTCTAAACTCTAATGGTGTCATTATTCTATAGCCATTACATTGTGCCTGTGTCCAGATTGTCTATTGTTGCCCAGTGTTGTCTATTGCCACTTTATGTTTGCATTATTTTGCAACACATACTGCCCCTTTGCTACAAATGAACTCCCATTTTTAGGACTTCTTACCTGATTTGACTCTAAAGTGTAACTTTCAATTTGTTTTCAGATAAATTCAATGGAATGGCTGGGGAAAAAAACATTCAAAAATCCATGGAATGTCAAACACCCTCTTGATGTATACAATTTAAAATTCATTCGAGCACAATTATTAACAGCAGTGAGTCTTTCTTTGACTGTTTTTCTCTCAACTCGTGTCTGTCTATTGACTTTGCATTTAATTTCACCTCATCCGAAATTCACCTCACAAAGAATCCTTTATTAATTACTAAGTTTTATTTGTTTGTTTGTTGTGCTTTTTTAAATGCAATAATGGTCTTGATCAATAAGACACACACTGTAACAAAGCTTTAGTGTTTGCACCAAACAAGAAAAAAAAGAAAAAAAAGATTTGAATCAGCTAATGATTAAAGTAATGATTGGTTAAAGTCCTCGAGGCACTTTCTGGCAGTGTATTCAACTAATGCAAGAAGTTTGATTGAAACTTTTATGCAGAGTTTAACCTGACTAACACACTCGCATCCACACACAGAGCTGTCTTACTTACTTGATGGTCTGTAGCAAGCCTACTCTGTCATTGATCTCATCTGGTACGGTGCTGAGGATGTGTTTCAGAGCTCGGGCCCTCTCGTTCAGCTCCTGGAACTCTGGCTCTCGCCTGTCAATCATGAAATCTGAAAACACAGAGAGGAAGAGATGAATACAGACCTCAAACTCCTCAATGATGACAACGTCAACACACTCGCAAATAGCTACAGGGGACACTAAAAGCTGCAGTTATTATTAGTGTAACGTGTAAAAACACATCCACAGTGTAAATGTTTAAAAAAGAACACAGGGTCAAGTATATACGTTGCTAAATGTGTGTTTATACACACATATTGACAGTACTGAGTTTGTTAAGTAAAGGCAGGATTCAGGTAGAACTTGGGGTACGCTGTGCAGGAGGTGCATTTAAAATTCATCCAAAGTGTGTGTATGAGTGTGTGAATTCATTACTACCATCAATCACTGTACTCAGCACAAGGAATTCAATTACAGACAGAAACGAGGGAACATCTGAGAACAGGAATAGGAGTTGATTTGTGGGGAAACACCTCCCCCAAGTGGATAATCAGGCCAATGTAACATGAGCTGGAGCATCAGAAAACCAGTGGAACGAGGTTGGTAATCATCCAGTGTACTCAGTGTCTTAAAGCAGCCTGTCGCACCTCTGAGCGTCAGCATGTAAAAAAAACTCCTCAAGAAGTAGCACAACATGATTTGGATACTGTTGTAGTTTAATGTCACCTCCAGTAAATCTAAGACTGTTACTATCACACTATGACATATTATATTCAACAATCTTTCTTACTTTGCCTGTACCATTATTAAGCATCCTACCTTTCACATCATCTGCAGCCATGCGAAGTAGAGACTCACAATAGTTGATTTTTAAGTTCTTCTTCTCCAGTATTTTCATAACAATGTCCTGTGTCAGACCCGGATTCTCCTTCTCCGCCTTGAGACACACAAACATGCAGCTTCTCTGAATGCTCGCAGCCTTGGTGCTCTTGTGACAGTTACAGATCACTGAGCAGCTTGTCCACATGATTTAAAACTAAAAGTACAAGCAGAGGTATTGCAAGGAAGATGAAATGTAAACAAACTAACACAAATAACTTTACCTTTTTAAAGGCTGCTCTCAAGGTCTGTGCTGCTGACAGATTGACTTTCTCCAGCTGAAAGTTTTAACACAGAGACACACAAACATAAGCCAGGAGCACAAACACACACATACACACAGCTTAGCCGTTATCGTGGCCTTTCGTCTGGCCTGAAATGTAATTCTGCAAAAAGTACACAGAAGCCAAGGATCCCACCATATCAAAGAGGGACACTGAGGTATTGTATTGTGAGAAGCTGTGTTGAGGCCATAGCTCTGTAATCTTCTTGTAAACTTCAGGGGAGCTGAAGTCTACTCAGTTCCTCTGAGCTGATAGTTTGGTATTAGACAGGTGATTATGAGTTTAACTTGAGATTTCGGAATGTCAGTTTGTACACCACGAAATGTTATATCTTTAAAATACCGTCTTCCGTCATTGATTAAACTTCTAAAAACTCATCTCTGTGTATCAAAGGTACATATTTAGAGGGCTTTTTTCCCCATGACATTAATCCCTTCCTGCCTTAAAAATGGCTTAGATGTAACTCTACATTGTTGCTTCCTTGAGAATGTGCAGATCTATGAATTCTTTGCCTCTATCTCCACCCTCGTGGCCCACCACTCACTGCAGCCTGAGCACACCAGCTTATTTATGTTTGTGCTCAAACACAGTAAAACCACTCCGCAGTACACAATGGAAAGTGGTTATATTGGAGTAATTCAGCCTTATATGATTCTGTAGAAAAAAAATAAAATAAATGGACACAGAAAGTCCCACCCTGCAAGTTGACAGGTTTGGCTCCTTTAGTTTGTTACATATGAAACCACAGAAGTCTGAATCCATGTTTTTGAGACTGTCATCAGTACACTACAGTTTCAAAGTAAAAAAGCTCTGCCATAGTGTTGACCGCTTATTTCGCTCATAGTGTGTCTTCTAGCATACGAGTCATTCCGTACCAATTCACCCAGATTTCAGAACTTTTCCCAATTCATGTCATGTGTTTTTTAAAAAAAATAAAAAACGACATGCAAAATCTTCTACCTAAACCATGGAATCTTGCAAAATCCTACAGATTAAATCCAAATACTCTTTGAAATATGAATTTCTGAAAAAAAGGTCCTCTGTACTAAATGTTATAACTTCAGCGATCCTTTACAGTATCTTTTAAGCCTCACAATGGCTTCTTTTTCTCCACAGGATTTGACCGATTTTTGTTTTTTGCTTGTTTTACTGGGTATCCAAAAAACATCAAGAAAAAGTTGTAATCACATCAATAGCTTATGCTGTTGTTTTTTTTTTTGTTTTAACAGAAATTTAAATAATGAAAATCTGTAATTTATCATCAAAAGAATCTTTAATTTTCAACAATTAATATCTCCATTAATATTCATTTAATTCCAACCAAATTTTGGCTGTTGGTAGAAACAACTTAGTTTTGTCATATCAAAATATCATTTTGTGCTGCATCAAAAACTGACTGCCAGAGGTCTTCCTAAAATTTGTTTCAGAGTTGGAAAATCCACTATTTAGGACATCTTAGCAATATTTTTTTCAGGAAGGATTGCTTTAAATTCTTTGAAACTTTGAAGGGTATGTCTTCATATCCATTGAAAGCATAGTAAGAAAGCATAGTAACAATGAAAGATGCTATATTATTCATTCATTATAACAATTTTATGAAAATGACATGTTTTTTGTAGTGTTCAGTGCCTTTAAATATCACATTTGGTGGCTTTAATTATCAAGGAGATATTTGTATCATGTTGATTTCAAGGTTTTATATGTCTGTATGGTACCTGTTGAGCCATTTTGTCACTAGTTCAGGAAATAAACAATTAATGTTCGGCTTGTAGTGGTTTTAGTCATTGTGTAATAGATGATTACTGCAGAATGTATTGGGACTATACTATGGCCGTTGGATGGGTTGGGTTCCCCTTCTGGAACTGATCCTCCAACTACAAGAAATGGAGGACAATACGACTGACCCAAAATGATAAAGAAAAACATGATCAGCACAAAAACTGAACTTAACAAAACTTTAAAAAGTTTCAAGGTAATCAAAACAGTCCTTCCTGAAAAAAAATACTGTTAAAATGTTCTAAAAAGTGGATTTTCCAGCTCTGAGGGCAATTTTAGGAACACCTGTGGCAGTCAATTTTTGGTTGGAATTGGGTGAATATTAGTGGAGATAATATTTTTTTTTAAGAACAGGATAGGATAGTTACTTTATTGATCCTTTTACAGGAAATTACTTGTTACAGCAGCTACATTAAAAGAAAAACACAGCCAATCCCACAAGACACCCAACATTGAAGGCACACATAAAATATAAAACAAAATATACAATATCAAATAAACATAAAAATAAGATAAATAAATAGGTATCAAGTGTGCAAAATTAGACTGTGCAAAAGATGCATTTTAGAAACGTATGTACATAAAGTGTCAAATGTACATAAAGTGTCATAGTTATGCAGCCATGTGGTTTTATTGCACATTATACAGTCTGATGAAATTAAATGAAAGGTCTTTCATTCTGATGATAAATTATAGAGTTTCATTATTTTTATTTCTGTAAAAATAAATAAATAAATAAATCTGCATAAGCTATAGACATGATTACAAGTTCCAACTGTTTTTTTCCTGTGAAAAAAAGCAATTGGTGAGGCTTTACAGATACCCTAAAAGAATCACTGAAGTTATCAAATTTAACACAAAGGGCCTATTTTCAAAAATTCATAACTCAAGAAGTGAGTTTGGAGTGGGATTTTGCAAGGTTTCATGTTTCAGGTAGAAGTTTTTGCAAGATTTTTTTTCTCCCTAAAAATCCATGACCTCAACTGGGGGGCCCATAAAAAACAAAACAAAAAACATGTGGACATGCTAACAAGTTTAAAAATGGGACTTTCAATAGAGAAGCCCTTACTATAAAAAGTTAGAAAACTAATAACAGGTGTAGCAAACAGATCTGGTATGTGATGAAATGAGGCTTCAGACCATTGATTTGCCACATAACACCTGCATAGATACAGATTTAAAATTTTTGTTTGTTTACAATGTTTGGATGAGTACCACAGAATGTGAATAAAAGACCTATTCTGCTAAAATGCATGTGTAAGACATAAAATAATACTAATAAAAATACAAGAAACCCACTCCATGTACAAAATACTCCTCACCTGCAAACACACAATAATCTACTACACCATAAACCTTTGAACTTTATACTAAAACCCATTCACGCTTAACCTCCACCAGCATGAAACCGCTTCTACTTGAACAGAATATTTACTGAAAGTCTCAGCTACATTTCCTTGTCATGCAACTGACTTTGACCTTGTTTATTCAGCTTTTTGTTGTAATTGCTTTTTAAATGTATTTATTTATTTACTTTAACTTTACCTGGTTAAAGACGGGATACATCACAGAGTAGAGAGCCATAGAGACTACTGAGGCATTGTCGGCTTCATTCCTCGTGTCTTCCATGGTCATCCTTGACCAATCAATGGCCCTTTGTGCGTGTGCTTGTTCACTGATGCCAGTTTCACCACATTCAATCACTCATGACGCCTGACAGAATGGGAGCAGACAAGAACCTGAGGAAGAGCAGAGCAAGACAGGTGAACAATCAGGGAGTGATAGATGGTAGTGGTTGTGTAGGGGACTTAAAAAAAAAAAAAAAAACATGTACGAAGAAATTGCACCTTGTATAAATCAACCATTGAGATATTAAAATGTTCTTCTGTTTAAAAACAGAGGACAGAAAACCTTGTTAGTCGAAGAATTGTTTCATTTTTATGGCGCTTCCTTCAGAGCACCGGTTCGTTTAATTTTCTACCAATTACATGTTATCAAACCCCTTGTGTACTACTTCCAAGAAAGCCTTTCAGTCACAGACATGATCATCACATAACAGCCACATTGCCGAAGAGTGTGTACTTTACTGTTCCACTGGGTGCAGTGGTGGCAAAACCGGCATGAGTCATACCTGAAAAAGGAACACCCTCTCCAATAAAAATATCACTGTGATAAATATAGAACCTTGACGTACATGTTTTGGTTTTTTTGCTACCTCAATGTTGTCATAAAAACACAGTGAATCCTGCTGGGTAAAATTAGAAAAAATAGATCCTGCATATCCTCTTTTATTGGTGTGTGTTTGGTCGCTTTTTATACATCAGCGCACACACCTGTATCTGACACCGCCTTGACCAGTTCTTCCTCAGCCATTGTTTATTGCGTTACAGCTCTACAGGGCCTGGTATGGCATCATTCTTCATTCTGCTCATCACACAACAGGTCATTTACCGGAGGGCAGGGACACTCATTTACATACCAGCTCTGTTCATGTGTGCGTCTTCTTAAGATTACAGCTTCCTCTGATAAGGCGATGACTTTATACTCCTTTTCAATCACAACTGAGAAAGCACTAAAGTTTATTACAGGTCTTATTTTGCCCTTTGATTCCCACTAGTAGATTAACATTAAGATTTTAAAAGGGCTCATTGTGGCAAAGTTTCTGGCTGACGAGGGCTACAACAGGAGGAAATGATCAACGTCTTCAACAGCTACCATTTGAAGACAGGCAACAAAAAAAAATCAAAAATAAAAACACAAGATTCAAAAACACAATTTAGAATTGTGACAAAAACATACTTTAATCCAGCTGAATTATACGAAATTTGCTTCACAACAGCAAGTTGTGGAGGCTGTTTTCTTTTGGGAATAGTGTTCTCTCCCTCTTTCTCCATGACAAATATGATGAAAAATACATATAGACTCATGGTGTTTTCTTGTATCCTAATTCAAAGATGCTACATGTCAAATTCCTAGAATTTCTGTTCAGTTTAACAGGTTCCAACGAGGGCTTCTTGGCCAAACAATGAAATAAATTTACATCCATAAAGTAAATTATCAGCTGACATTCCCAGTGCAGACAAACCAAACTATCACCCTTGGTCGGGTTTTGAATGTAATAAGTGTAGAAAGTCATTTAGTGCAATCCTTGTCAACTACTAGAAGCCAAACAGTGGATCGGTTGGCTGATTATGCAGCCGATACTGGCCTGTCACAGATATATCGACCAACACTGGACAACAAAAACGGTCTTTTACAGATCATAACATAGAAAAAATGCCTGGGGTAATTTAGAAATGGTGTCATCACAAAGTTTGTCCAGCAGCTCCTACTTCATTGCTGATGTTATTCAGCAGTGTGGCACTAACTAGTTTGTGAAATACATTGATGGTAAAAAATAAAATAAAACTGAAAAAATGTCCCCCAGTGGTATCAATGCAGATATATCAATATCAGAAGTTCGTCCCCAAAAATCCCGTATTGGCTCCAATCAAAACAGATGAATTCTGTGAGGGTAAAGTCGAAACAGGTTTGGTTTAACAATTAATCAAAATAATATCGTAATCGTATCGTATTTCAATATTGCTGAGTACAATATCCAAATTGCAGAAGCTATAATTTGTTGATAGAAATGAAAAGTGTCGCAAGATACCATTATAAATGAAACACTGTGGTGCAACAGAGATGCCCCAGTCAACAAATCCCTTTGTCCAGTCATAATGGAAGATGCTTGTCACGTCATCATATTAATAATTTTCAGTGTGAAATACATTTTTAAAAGTTGCGACTCCTATTGCAATATATGTAAAAAAAAATAACACTTACTGATTCTTTGCATATCAGTTAGAGTTGTGTCAGCTTTAAACGATCAGTTTGGGTAAAATGAATATTCAGGAAATTATTGTGGAATGTTCTGCTAATAAAAGGCGTCTCCCATAGGTAGAATAAAGTGTAAAAGACTGGAAAACTGGGTGAGTAACAGTTGTGTATGTGTCTAGCAATGCATCTGTCTATAAATAGCAAATCTTTTCCAGGTGACAAATGCAAGTGCAACAAATATTCTTAATGCTTATGTAACTGAATGGCACACCTAAATGGAATAGAACTGTGCTATGACACATGTCTGCCAAGACACAGGTCTTCTAGACTACACTTATGAGTCATTTGCGTGGACTATAGCAATTCCTCCTGAACCAAGCAGACTGTTGAAGTTGAAAAAACACAGAGCAGTCTTGACTGCAAACGGGGCACAGTCACAACCACAGTTTTGCATGTCTGATCCACTAACATGTAGCTGACTTGGAAAGCCACAAGACACTTTGACAGTGGCCCTTCCGTCTACACGAAGCACATGACAGTAAACAGGTAACTTGCTGATATATTCACAGATCGAACGTCATTGCTTTGCTGATTTTGAACCAAACTATCTCGCTTCCTTCTGAGATGGTATGATCCACACTGTGGCAGCTACTGAGGTCATAGAGGTACATTTCAAAATGGTACCCTTAATAAACACACCACTCACCAAGCTTTGTGGTAGTTAGCAGGCAACTGACAGTGATGAGAGGTGATGCACACACCAAAACAAGTCGGTAACTACACAAAATATCACGTCGAGAGCGCTGACGGTTAAAACAACACCTTACCTGCCGTGAGACAGCTGCAAACGAGGAGAAGAAAGGCGGTGCAACGATGGCAAGAAGGTGGATAAAAGGAGAACAATAAGTTACCTCTGTAGGTAACGTGCTAACATGAGATTAGCAGCTTAGAGCAGGTGAGCGACTCAATTCTTAGCCAAACTGCTAGCTTCACCGCTAGCTAATTTTCAGGTGACAAAACAGCGGCGAAGTAAAGATAAAACAACACACAGACAGATGCTGCCGTTGTTTGCTCTCTTGTTGTGGTTTATGTCTCATTCAGGAAGTTTTCAGCCTGACAAAACTGTAGCCGAGAGCCGGGGAGGGCGGTGTTGAGAGTTTCACGACGAGAGGCTGATTGTAGTTCTTTCGGTGAATCTCCGCAATGTTTTTAAATGGCAAAGTCTGCCGGAGAAGACTACAAATCCCAAAAAGGTACAAGTAACGTGTTTTTTTTAACCCGTTCGACGCTTCCTTTATATCAGAGAGACGAGTACGAGCATTTTAGCTTTGTTCCACTTTAATAAATAACACAAAGTAAACCTGTTTTGACCTGTTTAAATGTGTTACAGTTAAAATAACAACAAATAATAAGGCATTTATCAGAAACACCATATTAACTGTTGCCATGTAGGTCAAGATAATTCGCTACCAAGCCCAGCTACTGTCACTTACGGAATATAACCTGAAGCTCAGTCGCATTTAGTAGTAAGTGGTATAGTATTTCTACAAAAAAAAAAAAAAAAACTATGCGGACCATTATAGCAGGTCAGTTATAATGCTGACATGTATAGAAGCTGAGGTTACAGGCTATCTCATGTCTTCTATTCATGAATAAGGTTATTGAATAAAAATATTTTTCAACCAAACCAATAAGTTTTTGCATTTTAGAAACATCTTTGACAGCTTTCAGTCCGGTTTCCGCTTAGATCATCGCACTGAAACTGTTCTCATTGAGATTTAAAATGACATTTGCATTAATAATTAGTCAAGGACTCTAACAAGCCTGGTGCTATTCGATTTTAGTGCAGCATTTGACTGTGGTTAATAAATTACACCTAGATGGAATTTAAAATTGGCTCGGGCTAGCAGGAACGGTCCTCAGGTGGCTCAGATCATATTTAAAACACAGGATATCAGGTGAGTGTTGGTAATTATTAATCTGAAAAAAATCCAGTCATGCAAGGATCTGTTCTTGGGCCCCTCTTATTTAATCTGTATGCGCCCTTTTTGCAAATTTTCCGAAACTTCAGGGTTTCTTATCATAGCCATGCAGATGACACTCAGATCTATCAACAGCTCCCACTGAATGACTATGATTATATAGACTTGCTTTATCCTAAGGAAGTAAATGGTTGGGTGCAATAAAAACAAGACTAAAAAAATTCTGCGCCACAATAAAAAAGGATGAGCTTATCGTAAGTCCGTATCAAGAATCTTGGTTTAATCATTGATGCAGATCTAAATTCAGTTGCCGCAGTAAAGCTGTAACTTTATTCTTTGGCCTCGTAAAAACATTGCCAAGCTGAAATTTAGAGGTTTAGAAATATGTATTCATGCTTTTATTACTTGTAGAGTGGACCACTGTAACACTACCTAACTAGACCATTCGACATTGCAGAACTTGCCGAATTTGCAGAATTAGAATTAGAATTTGTACCTCACTTAAAATGCTGCTGCTAGAAAGCTGACAAACACCAAGAAGAGAGAACACATACTGCCATTTTGAGATTCTTGCACTGGCTTCATGTGAAATATTGAACTGAATTTAAGACCCCAGTTATTGTATATACATCTTTGGATAGCCAGACCTCCAATATATTATAGATATGTTTGCTGAGTACAGGCCGAGAACGTGTCTGAGATCTGCAGAGATTGGTCTGTTAATAGTGTCCAGAGTTCAGACCAGATAAGGTGTAACAGCATTTAGTCATTATGCTGTTTAACCTGTTGCTGTTGTTTAAATGCACAAAATGTGTGAGTTAAAAAAAACAGGAAATTCCTTAAATGTGTAGATATACTGGGCCAGTAAAGCAGATTCTGTTTCTCTTTATCAGCGTTTTTAAAAAATAAGCTGAAGACCACGTTTTCCCCACCACTTTTATTCATCAGTTTTATTTCGTAAAGTCTGTTTTAAACTGCCCTTACTTTCATTAATTGTGTTTGCATTCACTTAATTTTATTCTTTTTTTTAAATTTAAAAATGTCCATATTTTTTGTTGTCTTTAGGCTTTTATATATTCAATTTTAATTATTCTAGAAAAAATTGTTTTAACTTTATTCAGCTTTTTTTGTTTGGCTGTGGTGCTTTATTTAATTGAATGAATAAATTTAACTCTGCTGTATTGCCTTTGCCTATAAAGCTCTATAAATATAAACTTGCTTTGAATAAAATCTACTAATAAACGACACACACACACAAAAAAAATCGTGATTAAACTCGACGTTAACAGTCACGTCATCAAATAGGGAAGCGACAGGGAGATACTTATTTCATTGTAGGTCTTTACTCTTTGGTCGACGTTCATTGGACCAATGGGCGCTGAGGGGGCGGGGCCTGCTGCAGATGAACAGGCAGTGAGCTGCGGAGGAGAGCAGCAGAGAGAGACCCGCACTTATCCATCCATCCATCCATCCGCACCGTGCGCCCTGTATCGGTAAGAGCCGTTTTCTGCAATAACCTACAGCAGCCGGTTCAGTCACAACGCCTGTGCTGATCTATTGTTTAAGAAAAATGTGACAGGATCACAGATCTCAAGTGTTTTTTTCAGATGAGGAAGAATATTCTGAGTTTTTTTCTCTTCATAGAATTACTTTTTATTAAGGTGTAGGAATGCGTTAGGCATAATAAGGGCATTTAATGGAATAGTGTAGAGGGATTATGATGCCGTAATCAACATGTGTGGGCTTTTAATCCGGGGGGCGGGTGGAGACGCACGTTGGAGCCAAACATATTTCTTCAAGCCCATTGATTAAACCGTGTGTTCACCACCCAAAGGCTATTTATTTATTTTTTCTCGGTGGGCTACGATGGCAGTGCTTTTTTTTTTTTTTTTTTTTGTCTTGTTGTTGTTGAAGTCATTCTTGCTGTGTGGTTCATGTCCTTGAAATACAGGCAAAGGCGCATTGAGTGAATGTGTGTGAATTAACGAGGCAGATTGTAGTAGCCTGGTCTTACCTTATCCCCACCCCACACACACACACACCACTTGTTATTCCTTCATGCAGGTCTGTCTATGTATTGATGGTGGTTGAGGTGAAAATTCATGCTGTATCAGAGCCCCTAGATTCAGGTTTTGTCATCCATTCAAAGCCAAGTGATCCTGTATTAATGTGTCAATTTAAATTGCAGCTCAGGTTATATCTGTGTGAGAATAAAAGAATTAAAATGGAAGAAAACTGGTGAAATATTCCACTGAAATATAAAACCCATCCAGTCTCCTAAAGGTTCTGTTGAATATGAATCTCTCCAAGTATATTTTTCAAATCAAATCACTTTTCATGTGATTTTCTTTTACCAAAATGAGGTCAGCACTAAACATTTCCCACATCTCATCCTCTCAATCCACCTGCCATGTGTTTTATAAGACAGTGACCTTTTTAAATCCTCATTTAGGCCCATAGTTGCACTTCCACATTCAGGAAAAACAGCCGCTGTTTAGGTCATAATCTCAATGTATTAATCCCATATGTATCTGAATCACTAGTTAATCTCTGCTGATAGCCTGCTGTTTACTCCCTTTGCCTGCCTGTGAGTGCTTTGCATGTGTGCGTCCTGCCTTTTTGCATTTCAATAATTAAATGTCTCTCAAATCATCCTCACAAAGCAAAACGAGCAAAGACGGGACAAGCAACTGCACACCGAGCATGAGCTGTGATTGCATGTGTGCTGCTGCTAACCTTCCAGATCTGTGTGTGTGTGTGTGTCTGTGTTTGTCTGTGTATGTGCATGTGTGTGTGTGTGTGTGTGTGTGTGTGTGTGTGTGTGCGTGTAGGACTGTTGATGTGTTTCTGTCAACTGCATATTCTGCCGGTTGAGAATAAGGTGGGAATTCTCGGAATAAGTGCTGCAGTTGTGTATCCTCGATACTGTGCATTTTCTCAGGCTAAGACGAAGCCTGTTACACGCTGCAGTATGAACTGGGAGGGCAAAAAAATGTGAAGTTTAATCTGTTTTTGTTCTGAAATATATATATATATATATGCTTTGGTTATTGAATGTAGTAAAAATGCAGCAGCAGGAAAAGCTGACAGCATTCAGCATGAAAAACTGCTTGTTCATCTTCCAGAAATGATTCTCCTACACATGAAAAGCATATTGAAAAAGATGGTGACTGCTTACTTTAAGCCTTAAATACACAATGTGTAATTTAAAACTGTTTTTTCCACTGCCTGCTTCACCTCTTTTTTCTCCTTCACATTTTAAATTAACTCCCATATTGAATCACACCACCTGCACATACACAGTCCAGCAGCAGGTTTGTCCCCAGTACACTGTGCTGCCGCAAAGACACAGGGGATTAGTTTATACTTGGCTAGATAGGAGGATGAGCGAGCAGAGAAAATTCAGAGAGAAAGAGGTCAGGTTACAGAGAGGGAACAAGGAAATCAGAAGAATGGAAACGTCTTTTTGAATTAGGTGGGGGAACTGTCAGTATTTGAGAACGAAAATCATATTTGTTGTTGGATAAATACACAAAATGACAAAAAGAATCATGTGAAACATCACCCAACACACTGATATACATTCATACATAATATTTTTAAACAGTGCATGTTTGTTTGTAAGTGGCGGATAGTACATGTTTCTGCTAAACTGTACCCAAGATATTTAAAATTTAGTGCACACACACACATACGTTTTCCCAGGAATCGATCAGTGGATTGATTGGTGACTTTGAGGGGTGGGCTGACTCTAGAGCGGAGACGATGAGCAGGAGAGAGAGAGGCTGATAAAATGGTGGAAGTGATTTGGTAATAGAGTCCATATGCAAAACGCACGCACTCTTTCATTTCCAGCTGCTGAGTCTGAAAAGCAAATCTATATTTTCTGTTAAAACAGGAACTCTGTAGGAAGCTCAGCGTGCAGCCGTCATGAATATACATGTGCTTTTCCTGCTATGACTATGTTCCTCCGTGCTTGAACACCAAATCGATCATCCACTTGCCCGTCAGTCTGTGTGCAGTTATTACACCTGTCTGCCGGCTAACCCTCCACTTGGTGACACATGCAAAAACAGTTGAATGTGAGTGACTCAGATGCCCCCCCCCCCCCCACATTATCACCTCCCACCGTCTGTCTCCTCTCTCCATCTCGGCCTCCTCCATCCAGCTATGGCTTCTCATTCGGGATCACCTGCCTTCTTACCCCCTGTTACCCAACCTCCCCCAAACATTACCCACGGACACATACATACCCCTGCCCCCTCCCCACAGGACTAGTTTATAGTAACCTTTCCTGTACTCCAGTGTCTCCCTGGTCTTTAGTCCGTTTGGAGAAAAAAAAAAAACCCTCTAGTCTTTTCACTTTTACCACTGACCCCAAATAGAGGGCCGATCCAATTACGGCTCAAAACCTCCTAACTGCACTCCCACAGCGCCATAGCTGCTGGTGTATGTGTGTGTCTGTCTGAGGGGGGGTTGTTTTTTTTTTTTTTTTACTGATACGGAGAAAGAAAAGAAACAGTGTTTAGTCTTCCTTGGCAGAGTGTGGCGAGCAGTCAACCGTCTTGCCATTCTATGCAGGGGGTCGTTAGATATCGTTGGCTCAGAGTCAAAGCCGGTATCTGCATGGAGGCTCCCTCTATTCATCCCTCCGATGCTACCTCCTGTCTCCATCTATTTGTTTTTTTTCTTCTTCTCCTTATTTGCATCTCTGGTGCTAATTTTCTACCAACTGTCTTCCTTGTTGTTGTTGGTTTTCCGCGTCTGCTCATCTCTCTTCTTCTCAGTCTGTTTAACCGTCTTTATCCCTCTGTGTCTCTGTGTGCGTCTCTCCCTCTGGGTGTCTTTGTTAGCAGGGATTAATAAAGGGTTGTTAACCTCTGTTTGCCCTCTGTGGAGTGTACAGTGAGCATCTTGGGACTTCGGGCAGGTTCCGTAGCACATTATGTCATTTTCTAACAAGGTACTGAGCTGAGGATGGGCTGTATAGGTAATTCTGTCTGCCATGGAAATGGATATAAAGTGCAGTGGTAGAATAGGGCTGCTACTTAATATAGAAACAATGGTGTGATAATCACTTAAGCATGGTAAATAGGTGCAATCGGCTTTGCTTTGTTTAACCGCTGCTAAATAATGGTTGCTAGTAAAGTATTGCTGCATCCACATACTATCAAATGCTGTGCCATCATTGCAGCATTTTCCTGAAATCCAGATAACGGTCCGAACGCTATTAATGCCGCTATAAAAGTACGGTTTCCATTATTCAGTTCAGAGTTTCTCTCTCAGCTGGCCTCCCTCTCTATTACAGCACATATCTTCTGTTGCCTTCTCAGTTACAGAAAAAAAACATAAAAATCTATAACACATTTTCACACTTGATTACGATTTCCTATGCACGAGGAAATTTAATTCATCGAATTGGCCACTTTGCAAATTAAAAGCTGTAAATGAGCTCATCCTCAAGTTGTTGGAGAGACGGTTTCTGCTTTGGGTGGCATTTTTTGGGAGGGGTTGGGGGAGCTAATAGATAATTTAAAAAAAAAAAAAAAATGATTTGACTGAACACATTTTACCATCTATTGCAATCTAATCATTCTTTAACCTGCTGGATCCTAACTAATTAATTTGAAATAATGCATATATTAGCTGTGATTAAGTTTGTGATGTGAATTATTTACAGCTGGTAACAATAGCAGATAGGCAGTATTTCTGTTTTTATTCAATTTGAATCACCTCCACCAAAGTCATATTTGCAGTGCTGACACCTGATCACAGCTATAGTCCCTTTGACAAAGCAAAAAAGAAGTGTTAACATTTTTTTTTTTAATTTTTAAAAATTAAATTAGGGATGGTTACATTCCATGTAACTGCTTCAGTTTCAAAGGCCTGATATTGTTCATGCTGCTTCATTGTCACACTGTTGTGGCTTTGGCATCATTTTAATGTTATTATCAACACCTATTCTTTTACAAGCGTGGCAAGTCAAAATTCTGCTGTGAAAAAGGTTCGGTGTTATTGTAGCACCGGCAGCTCAATCAAGCATCACAATGAACCACAACACAGAAACACTACAGTCCCACGTATTACAACTGCAGTCCTCCTGGGTGTGCAGACGTATAGACGTTTACTGCGGCTTTCATCTTTATTTGGTGATGGTTTTACATTGCATTAATTGAAAAAGTAACTCACCAAAGGCTTATATTGGCTATTCAGGAACCGCTTCAAAGAAAGATGTTAAAATTGCTTTCTTCTTAGCTGACACATTGCATTTTTATATAGAAAATAGAGCACTCTGTGTGAATATAGTAGGAGTAATTACTACTTTGAGGGGAGCAGTTGTGTACCGCTTTTGAAGATGTGAAGCCTTACAGGATTTAGTCAAAATGATGACACGCACAGTGTTAGATACTTTAAACTCTGCAAAATTCTGTTGAATTATCATTATTGTTCTCTTACAGCATAACCCTCTGAACCCCATGCAGTTACTGTATGTTTTTTTTACTTTTAACACTGCAGCTTTGCTAACAAAAAGAAATCTACAAATTTTTGCCACGTGACTGTCTGTCGCAGCTGAGTCACCGTAGACTTCACAGTTGTGCCCAGGAGCACAGAATATTTTGTTTTTTCGCACAATCTGTCCAGAGCAAACTGTTAACTTTCAGCAATTATTTAAATGACACTTGTAGAATACAGTAACTTTTATAAGAAATCACGATTTTAACCTTTAAGACAGAACTGTATGCCACACATGATTAGTTCATGGGTGGTTGGAAAATAGCGTCGTTTTTGCTTCTTTTTTTTTTTTTTTTAGGATAACATGCCTTGATGTAGGCTTGGGGCTTCAGAGGATGATCTTTTGACTAGATTTTAAATCATTATTCATCTTAAAAATGATGCTGTTTTGTCCCATCCACAAACACATTAGTGTTTTAACATTGCCAGCTTCAGACAGGTAAATCGCCTGAGTGTGTTCTTAGCAGTTAGCATGATTTTGATGCTACATGTTGAGCTTGAGCATTTTTTTTGTTTGTTTGTTTTTACCAAAATTTGCTTCTTGAGATCCATCAGTAGCCACTCAGCCATTTAGCTGCTGTTAGCTGTCTGGGTGCAACACTAGGTGCAAGTGGGGGGTGTGAGAGGAACAGACAGCTTGATTGATGAATTGGATCCACTTTATTGTGCACTGTAATGGAAGTCCCCACCCGCCACAGGAGTTTAGTGCTTCCTTTCTCCTTAGACTGAAATGGAGTTAAAGGCTCTACCCAGTGGTGGGCTTTATTGCAGCCTCCCTGCTCAGTGGGTGAGCAATAGGTGAGAGACAGATGTCTCATCTAACAGGCAAAAGAGAGACAATCACAGAGAGGGGAGTGATTTAAGATTGATGATGTAGGCCTTATGTAAGTTTAATCATTTTTAGTGTGGGTATGCATGTGTGTCCTTGTATTTGACTCAGCTCAAGTCCATGCGAAAAGCGGCGCCTCTATCGCACCTCTAAGGAAAAGTTGAAACTCATGAATGATAATCAGACTCCATTATCTCTGTACTGCAAAGCCCTTTATGAGTTAAACATATTCATGGTGAAATCATGCCAGATTACCCTGCCATTTTAAACAGAGTATCCGTTGCAGAAATTCAACGTTTTTCTGGGCCAGAGATAATCATAGAGATCATTCTCTGCGTTTTTTTTCTCAGGGGGATAGGCCTTGATAAAATGGGATGTTAGCATTTTCCACAGAATTTGTCAAAGCTTCAGCAGTTTGGAAGTGTACTGAGAGCCTAAGAGAACCAGTGTGATGTGATTTGAACTGAAGCAGACTAAGCCTAAGAGGGAGATACTGTTGGGGGACTGTACTGCAGCTCCTCATTTACAGAGGAAAGAAAAAGAGTTTGCTTTGTTTTTGCAAAAATATCCAAGCGCCTGTACGACATGTGTGCCTTGGGAGCATGTGTGTGTTTTTTCTCCCAGACAATGTCAGGGAATGCATTAAGTGACAGAACCGGAGGTGGTGTGCAGACGGGTTACAGGAGACAGAAAATGCTGAGTAGAGTAAGAAAACAGGAGAGTTTATCTGCCTATATGGAAGACGGAAGATGTCTTTTGAGCGCAAAAATTCTTTCTGTCGGCTTGGCAAAACGAAAAATGTCCATCACTTGCAGTTGCCTTGGTAACCTTGGCTTGGAATTATACATGGAAACTTAAAAAGTGCATGTGCACCTGTGGATTTGAACCATGAATGAGGATGTTCATGTTTAATAAATTCCCCTGGCCTCCGAAGCATGCCGTCTCAAGGTGTTGGGTTTAAATGGCAGTAAGGATTAACGTACGTGCTGTGGTTTTGGGTGACGTCACGTTTTAATTGTAGAAATGTCAACTGCCGGTCTATTCTGCCTGAGAATTAGGATTACACAGAGAGATTAAAGGCTGCTTTTTAAAGGCCAGCGAGTTTAATTGCATGGAATTAATCAAGTTGTCAGGATTAAACTCGCGCAACTTAAACCAGAAGAGATTCTCTGACACATTCGGTTCTTTCAGTCACGAGAGAAACTTTTTATAGCCGGGTGTTGGGTTTCCCCGCTTACCTGGGAGGCATGCTGGGAAACCCACTTGAGCAGATTAGAGCCAAAGTTGGGCTCACAGTCATCAATGGCCAAACTGGCAAAGTGTGGGATCCTCTTGCAGACAGCGTGCCACAGCTCAAAAGGTCAGAATGGTGTCACTGTTACAAGTAAAAGCCAGCCACCCATGGTGTTATTATCCACTCACACATGCACACTTGCACACAGACACACAGAGGTGCACACACAATTATGCCCCACACTACTTTCCCTGGCTTAACTGCATGGCTGGGTCTTTCCTTACAGAAAACAGGGCCGACTGTCTCAGAAAAGTTCAGCTCCCACAGCTCAGAAGGTCAGGAACATTACCTCCATTTACATCTCTGCCAGCCGCCTCCTCTTTTCCCGCAGCCCTTCTTACTCTCTCTGGATTTCTCTCCTTCGCTCTGCAACGTCTGACTCACAGCATGACATGTGAGAACAGGTGAACGCACGTGACTAACAGTATATTAACTGCAATGCGTCAGGTTTGCATTTCCTCGGGTGTCATTTTATTTTTCATCTTAAGTCTTGTTTAAATTTGTGCATTGGTAGCGCACAAAGGCTGTTTCCAGCTATAACTCATGTGCCTGACAAATTGATTTATTTACTTCTATTAAATTTCTTTATTCAAAGTGTATTCATGCTTTTTTTTTAATCCTCCTACTGGACCCCTTTTATTCTTTTTTAAAATAATTAATGAACGCATTAAGGGATAAGGCTGGAGCTATTCTATACTTTCGGTACAGTCAACAACTAACAATGCCTCAAATTGTTTATTTAATTTTGAACACAAATTGGTTATTTTTCTGAACCTGCTGGATGACTTTGTGTTTGGCAAATGTTGCTCAAGTAGGAGTAAACTGTGAATTTGCTGGGAACTGTTTTCAGCTGTGAATTAACATATAGTTGTTGCTCCTGGGAGTATTTTTGTAGCGCAATGATGAATGTGGGATTTAGACAAAATAAACAGTATGTTCATTTTTGTGAAAGAACATGTCACTCAGTACAATGGTGGGGGAGATCTGGGAGGCAGAATAATAAGATATAGCAGGTTTGGGCTAAACAGGCAATACATGTTGGTAGGGTCAACTGAAAAAGTGAATTTGTCATTACTTTCAGCTGTTACTGGAAAAATTACACTGTAAAAGGCTCATCAAAAAAAAAAGAAATATGTTTGCATCAATCTTTAAGTGATGAAAACACATGACATTTTGTTTCACCAACAAACTACGTTGAGTTAGGGGAGTTAGCTTTTCCACCACAATCAAAGATAATGTTAAATATTGCTTATAAAATAATTGGTAGCATGAAAGTTTTTAAGTTAAATTCTTGTAAAAAAAAAAAAAAAAAAAATAGGTTGTACCAACTAGTGTTTCCATGGTACTTGAAAGGATTTTTCAACTGGTGTGCACTTAATTATCATAATTGTGAACACAAGATTTTAAGTTTAATAATTTTAAAGGTTTAAAGGTATCAGGTTGCTCAGATGTTACATAGATAGGGGAGGGAACTTGAAGTCATGACGTCAAGGTGAAGAAAAAATCAGACATCAAGCCAATTTCATTAAGTTATCTTAGCTCAAACTTAACTAGCGCAGAAATGTGGAGTTTTGATTACAAAAAATAATAAGTGGGTGCAATTACCAGCATTATGTCAACCCAACCCATCAAAAGTAATATATGCAACTTAAAATGTTTATCTAAATAATTTGATCAAAATGTTTTATATTGTAATCATACCCGTAATTAAGTGGTGCATGGGTACAGGTCCCTTGTTAGAATGAGATGGTTTTGAGACTATGCTAAACTCAACTAATTTGAGATCCAATCTCGAGATCATCAGTCACATATTTGACAAGTGGTTTGTGATTCTGCGATGTGAAGAAACTTTGTGAGGCAAACTACATTTCCATTTGCGGACTCAAGCAGGTGCAAGTCAAGCTGGCGGTTTGGTCGATGCTAAAACTGTCAGAAGCAGTTTGTCAGAATACAAATAGACGGAGAACAAATAAGATGAGATCCTGACTGTCACCAGTGAAGGACGTAAAGTGGATGTGACATGTGGTGGTGCGAAGTTTGCAAGTGAATGAGGAATCGTATTTGGAAGCTTATAATGAAGCTGCTGTATATTGTAAACGCAAAGCATCAGTTCAAGCATCACTTGGAGTCTCGTGATAATCTATATTTTTGTTGATATTATTGGCAAATCTACACAATAAGACAGAATCCAAAAATGTATTAATTTGTCTCCCAACATTTTCTGACTTTCTTTTTTTTTGTGACAATCAGTCCCAAAATACTTTGTTTTTTTGAAAGTGTAAATCCTTAAAGAGAAGAATAATTTCCTAAAAAGCTGGGCACTGAACTCTGGGATCTATTTTCAGACGCCGATTATGTTCTTTAGTTGGTTTTTTACAGAAGAACAGCTCATGAGGAATTCAGTCAAGATAAACGAGAGCATCCATATTCATAATTATGAAGGAACATGTCACGTTCTGCTCGAATGTGAATCGCTGATGTGTTTTTAGTAGTTTTGGACAACAGTGGAGGTCTGTGGTGCAGAAGAATATGCTAAATCAGGCTTCGAATACACACATAATACTATTCAGTAGTCTAAATTCATGGTTGGTTACAGTCTTTCCATTAAAAAATTGAAATCAATGCATCCCCGACACGAGGTTGGACCAGTTCATTTTGGGAAGGTAAACAGTTTGTCACATGCCAGAGCAGAACAGAGGAAAGGACAGGACAACAGGATGGGGCGCTAATTTTCTGGCTGCTGCCCATTGTTAATGTTGTTGACACCACAGTCACCTGCCATCTCACACATACAGCATTAGCCAGCAGATTCCAGCCCTGCGTGGGACTGCTAATTGAATCCTTTATACAAGCTATAATAACAGCAGCACAGCAGAGAAACAAAACAGATGTCTATGTGTTATTCCCCCCTATCTCTGTTTGTACTCAATATCTTTCTCTGTCTTTATGCTATATATCACTGACTCTCTTTTTCTGTTTGACCAGCGGTAAAAACAATGTTGCTTGGCAACAACAGAGATATGGCGCAGTGTGTGTATATTTGGTGTCATTTTGGGTAGGTAAAGAGACAGAGAAGGTGGGAAAGTACGAGAGGGAGGAGGAGGAGATTGGGTGAAGATGGATAAAATATGGATAAGAGGAGGATGAGAAAGAGTGTGATGACATGGAGAGATGACAGGAGGGATGGAGGATGGGGGAAGTAAAGGCCTTTTTCCAAATCAGTCATTCTTGACAAAAACTCATCCATTCATATAAAAAGGTTTAACCACATACACACACACACACAGGGGGAACAAAGCATATTTTGAAGGAAAGAGGCTGATTTAACTCAAGAAGATAAGAATGGCTATTAAATATGTATAAGCTCATTTAGCAGATGTGTTCAGAACAGCCGCGCAGACTGCAGTATGCACATGTTACTACACATTATTGTTTATATATTATCTCACTGCCTCGTTCTAGCTCCGTTGTGCCTCCTCCTTTCATTTCACAGCACTCTTTTACCAGTTTTATTGTATTTAGCAGCATTTTTATGAGAATCAGTCTCGTTTGTATTCACAAGTTCACTTCTGCAAGTAGAAATTGTTACTGGCTATTTTTTTTTAGTCGTCGTATTCTTTTCTCTTTTTTTTTTTTTTGTTGCTTTTACCGTTTAAATTGGCAGAATGATTGACAGATGTTTTCTGTCTCGCTCTGGTCCTCTGCTTTCCTTTCGTCATCCCACATCCCTGCTCTCTCTTTCATCCCTGTCTGTCTCTTCCAAAATCCTCTTGTCCTTCATCTGTGTTTCTCTCTTACGCAATAATCTTTTCTGCTATTATCTCTGTCTCTTTCCTTCCCTCCCCTCTGCAATCCTGCTGTCTCTACCTTTACTTTACTATTCTGTCTGCAATCTTCTTCTCTCTACTTTTGGCTCCGTTCCCTCCCCCAAATCATTTTCTCTGATCTTGTTCTCCCTCCATCCATCTGTCTTCCTTCCTTCCTTCCTTCCTTCCGCACCTCTTTGGCTGCCCATCCCCCTTCCATGTCTCCAATCACTCATTTCCTTTTCCTTAACCCTCTATCCCATCCATCCATCTTCTCCTCCAAACATATTTTTCCACTTTTCTTCCTATCCTTTCTTTTTCCCCTCATTTTCCATCCCCTTTTCTCCTATCATTCTGTCAATCATCACATTAAATTACTCTTCTTTTTTTTCCACTCCATACACCCTCTTTCCCTCAGCTCTCTGTGGTCTGTGCTGCGATGTTGATCCTGGACGTTTTGTCCCCGCTCCTCCTCCTCTCCATCCTGTTGCCGGGCTACGGTTGCCGGGCGGCGGACATTCCAGAGGACACTACATCAGAGTTCTCGGTCAGACTGTACCACCGGCTGCAGGCAGCAGGGGGTCAGGACAACATCATTTTCTCCCCGCTGAGCGTGGCTGTGGCCCTGGGCATGGTGGAGCTGGGAGCCAGGGGGGCTTCGCTGGAGGAGATACGACAGGCTGTAGGATTCAGCCATCTGCTGCCCGGTGAGAGACACGTTCATAAACACGGGTTCACAAGCATCAGGGTCAGCGGTGGGTGAAAAAAGAGGAGCTGACAAGTGAATAGTCTGTCATTTTGTTTACAATAATAATTCATTTAATTATAAGGCCCGCCTGATGTTTTTACCCATGAACGTCAGTTTAATTGTCTTGTAGAGTGCTACCCTTCCTGTGAAAATGGTTGTATATGGCTTCTGCAATTCGGGAGGGAGTTTTTTTACATTTTGAAAAAACCATCGCCATGATTATTTTGGCTTGAGCAGAGACAATTTAAGCAGAAAGCCTGCGTTACAAACTAAGATGTTGGCAGTTAAGATGGGCTTGGGAGGTCTAATGACACATCAGATCCATTTGCTTTGTGGAAAATGTAGGTGCTAAAAGTTAGAATATCTCTGCCTCTGCTGCTTCATTTTCAACCAGTTTGTAGTTGATGTTTCTCTTGTGAGTCCACCAACTATAAGGTGGTAACATTTTAAGAATGTCACTTTAAATAATATTATAAAACTCACAAGCTTCATATAACATAAATACAATTTTACTCATATTGCATTTATACTTCCCCGATACATACAGCAATATTTCAATTTACAGAATTTGCACAGTGACTAGTTTAGTGGCAAACTACAATTTCACAGAGAGCCATTTCAGATAATTTCACATACTACCTTTAGTGCTTTTAGCATATTAATTTACGACACATTGGTATTTATTTAGTGATGTATATTTATATACAATTGTTTTATATTAAAACATTATCTACTGATTTTAATAACATTGGTTATCCTTGGCCTTAAAAACAGAAAGCTGAATGAGAAAACACTGTGCATTGTAAAATGTTTTTTTAATAGCTCAGAGAGAACGAGGACCCAAATGTATGACATGACAGCCAGATTTAAAGGGAAAAAAGCAAGCCCATGCAAATATCCGAAAACAAGACAGGCATAAAAATTGAGGGAGCAGAATGAACAACACAAATCCAGGTAGACAAACAAAGGTGCAGGGAACAAGGAGAGGCCAGAATAAAAGTAGCAAATAGTTCACAATCTAAAAAAAGGCACAAAATGCAATTGCTTAGGGGACACGGGGTGAAAACAGATGAAATGACAACTGAGAAGAAACGCTGGACTATAGATACACAAGGAACCGAAAGGTAACAACACACAAGTGAGACTAAAAAGGACAAAGCGAAGGTAAAACTAACAGAGACACACGAGGGGTTTCTTCCAAATCACATACATTGTTTTTCTTTTACTGCCAGTGTGTACTATAGCTGCCATTACACAGTGTGCATACAACTTGTCATAATAATGTGCTTTAAACTTTGGCTGTCGCAGTCTGTCGTGTAAAATGAATTGTCATCTCTTTGTGCACCCCAAGCAGATCAATTAAAATAAATGACAAAAGTATTGTGAATATTTGTCTGTGTTTGAACTTGAGATCTTAGCAGGAAGAGATGTGAAATATAAATGTAATATATGTGAAGGATATTCTTTGTATTCTCTATGCAAAAAATTGCTTTTTTGCTATTACTACACTTTTGTTTAACAAGAAAAAAACTGTTGATTTTTGCGTAACTGCATTTTAAAAGCACCTTGTAGGACAACAGATGTGACAGTATGAATGTGAGTCTCGCTCTGTTTTCCAGGCGTGGAGTTCTCTCTGCTCCAGAACCTGACAGCGGCTCTGTCGGATGATGATACGCACTACGTGATCCGATTTGCCAACAGCCTCTTCCTGCAGGAGGGCGTCACCTTTAACCCCGAGTTTTTGCATCTGATGAGGAAGTACTTCCGGGCTGATGTGGAAACGGTGGACTTCAGCGAGTCATCAGCTGTGGCCGATCAGATCAACAACTGGGTAGAGAATCATACCGAGAGTGAGTTAGAGAAAGAGGGAGAGAGATGAGTAGTGATACAGTATAAATGTGTACTTGTTTGTGCATTCCTTACATTCTTTAAAATAATATACAGCACTGTCAGAGGACTTCTAATGACATCAGTGTGTTCTAAAACAAAGAATATTAAATACATTTTCAACCCCTTAAATTCACAAACTGTACTTATCATTAGTTACGACTTCAGAAGCTGCACCACAACAGCAGCTATCCCGAGGCTGATGAAATGCAGATCCTAATACACTCCACAAATTGCTCCCTCCAGGTAAGATCCGTGCGCTGCTATCAGCCGAGGACTTCAGCAGCGTGACCCGCCTGACCCTAGTGAACGCCGTCTACTTCAGAGGCTCCTGGAAAAACCAGTTCAGACCAGAGAACACCAGGACCTTTTCCTTCAGCAAAGACGATGGCTCTGAGGTCCAGACGCTCATGATGTACCAACAGGGAGACTTTTACTACGGTAAGAAGAAAGTGTGCGCGTCTCTCTATCTGTGCATTTGTAGAATTATACTTGTGGCTTTTTCTCTGGAGCCCTTGATTTTCAGTTCATATTTCCTGAGGTTATTTAAAATGTTAATCTTAGATGTGAAATATTCATATTTGGAGTGGTACTCCCAGGAAAGGCTTCTCTTCTCTGCTCAGTCTGCTCTGCTGCTAACTTTCTCTTCACTTGCACAAACACCTCTAGTATGTCATTTTAAAAGAATATTTTAAAAGTTTTTGTTTTTTTTTACATTACATTATTAGCTGTACTGTGACAGTCTGTGCTAAGTTGAGATTTAATATATTAGGTTTTTCTAATAACAGAAGACAAGACAAACTACACTCAGTTTGTTGAAGTCTTTTTATATTCTGTTTCATTTGTTTATCCATTTGACTTTCCTTCCAACAACTGTCCCTTTTCTTATCTTTTGTTGCTTCTGTGTTGAAAGTTGTTTTTTTACAGCCTTGCTTTGTCCAATCTCAGTAAATGTGATGTCTTAAGGTTATTTTTATGTAACAAGATTTATTTAGGCTTTAGTTTTTAACCACACCTTATACATCTTTAACGTCATAATCTAGTTGTTCAGCGCATGTTCAGTTTTGGTGTATTTGTTGACTTGCCAGTGCTGGGAAATGCAAGACTGTCTGTACGGAGTCTAGCAGTTTGGCTGTTATGATGTTACATGAATGATTTCATTCCATCTCTTCTGCATCTACTCATTTTTTGTCTGCCGCACTGCCAAAGACAGTTACATCATATTTTTACTGCACTGCTACTAAAGTTGGTGCATTTCGGTTATTTTGGTGCCGTCTGTATGCGTGTAGTGAGATTGCACACTTACATACACCTACGTTCTCACATAGTCATGCTCATACACTCAGGATCAAGGAAATCTGTGCATGTGTGAACTGGTGTGTGTGTGTGTGTGTGTGTGTGTGTGTGTGTTTGTGTGTGTGTGTGTGTGTGTGTTTGTGTGTGTGTGTGTGTGTTTGTTTGTGTGTGTGTGTGTGCACGCGAGTGTAGTGTGTGCATGTGTGGATGTGTGTGTTTGAGCGCTGCAAAATAGGGACAGGTCCTTGGGGAGAAGGCTGCGTTTGCATTCTCTTTTTGAAGCACAATCATATTGGTTAAGTAAAATGTTTTGGGAAGCCACATCCCATTCTTTGCTGCATTGTTTCCTCACTCTGCATCGGCAAAGGCTTCCCACAACGCTAAGTTAATGAAGGATAATCAGTGTTTTTGTTGTAATTTTCCCTTTTAAGCTGCTTCTAAAGAAAACTCAAAAGAATGTGCAAAGAATGGGATCAAATCCGGCGGTGTTAATTTGTTTTTAATCTCCATCTCACACTAGAAAACCCAAGTAAGTGGGATAATCTTGTGTTTAGATTTAAAATCTAGTTGGACCTCATTTGGGTGTAAAAGGATTATCACATCCTGACTAAGAAATAGTGTCTCACTTAATTCAAGTAAATGTTTCTTGCCTTGTCTTGATTAGAATTTAAATGTGAGGGTTTTGTTTAATTAGATACAAGAGTACAAGTCTGTTAAAGATCTTCCTCAAGGCTATGAAGCTGTCACATTTCACTCTGTATCTGGAAGAAGATATCAGCTCTTACAGATGTCCGTGTGCACATGTGATGTATAATCACACGTGCAGACATCTATATGTGTGTGGGCAGGTATTTTCTAAATATACATGCAAGGATGTTTCTGATTTTCCTCGATCCAATAGTGGTTTCTTTCATTTCCTGCCTGAAGACAGACAAGTGCATGTTTGAGTAAAAAATTTATTTCACTGATAAACACACTATCCTTTTCTGCCTAATTGATTTTTTTCTTGGGATTTCAACAAAGCACTGGCAGCACTAGGCACAGTGACTACATACAGTATGGCATGTATGTAATCCATTTTCACACCAAGTGTAAGCAAAGGCTTTGAAGTGAAGCGTCAGTGGTTTTCAATTAGAGCACGACCACACACACTGTAATCGATTCAGCCAATCAATGTGCCTTAACACATGCTTCCATTTGTGTACGTTCCCTCCTCGGTAAAGGTCCCAGGCACCAGATGCGTACAGTATGTGTGTGTACCCACAGCTGTGTATGTTTCTTCTCCATCAGGCGAGTTCAGTGATGGCTCACAGGAAGCTGGTGGTGTGTACCAGGTGTTGGAGATGCCCTACGAGGGAGAGGACATGTCCATGATGATCGTTCTGCCTCGGCAGGAGGTACCGCTGGCTTCTCTGGAGCCCATCATCAAAGCACCTCTGCTGGAGGAGTGGGCTAACAATGTCAAACGGCAGAAGGTGGAAGTCTACCTGCCGAGGTGAGAGATGACACACACAAACACATTCATGTATTTGTATGCAAGAACACACTCTGGCATTGTGCTTTAGAAGTTGTTTTGTCTACCTACCTGCTAATTTTCCTGCATAATACAAGCACACATGCACAGAAACAGACGTAAAGCTACACATGCGATGTATCTACAACATACTGGTACTGATTAAACCCCTAAAAGCTCATATCTCCATCCATCCATCCATTGTCTTCCGCTTATCCGGGGTCGGGTCGCAGGGGCAGTAGGCGGAGCAGGTCTTCCCAGACCTCCCTCCCCCCGGCAACGCTTTCCAGCTCTGCCTGGGGGATCCCGAGGTGTTCCCAGGCCAGCCGAGAGATATAATCCCTCCAGCGGGCTCTGGGTCTGCCCCGGGGTCTCCTCCCAGGTGGACGTGTCCGGAAAACCTCCAGAGGAAGCCTCCCCGGAGGCATCCGAACCAGATGTCCATAGCACCTCAACTGGCTCCTTTCGACGCGAAGGAGCAGCGGCTCTACTCCAAGCTCCCTCCGGATGTCCGAGCTCCTCACCCTATCTCTAAGGCTGAGCCCAGCCACCCTACGGAGGAAGCTCATTTCGGCCGCTTGTATCCGCGATCTTGTTCTTTCGGTCACGACCCAAAGCTCGTGACCATAGGTGAGGGTTGGGATGTAGATGGACTGGTAAATCGAGAGCTTTGCCTTGCGGCTCAGCTCTCTCTTCACCACGACGGTCTGGTACAGCGCCCACATTACTGCTGACGCCGCACCGAGCTGCCTGTCCATCTCGCGCTCCATTTTCCCATCACTCGTGAACAAGATCCCGAGATACTTAAACTCCCTCGCTTGAGGAGGTGGCAATCCACCAGCTTCCGGCAGAGAACGATGGCCTCGGACTTGGAGGTACTGATCCGCATCCCTGCCGTTTCACACTTGGCTGCAAACCGCTCCAGTGAGTGCTGAAGGTCATGGTCTGATGAAGCCAGCAGTACCCCGTCGTCTGCAAAAAGCAGAGACAAGATCCTGAGGTCCCCAAACCGGACACCCTCCTCTCCCTGACTGCGCCTTAAGATCCTGTCCATGAAAACCACAAACAGGATCAGTGACAAGGGACAGCCCTGGCGGAGTCCAACACCCACTGGGAACGTGTCCGACTTATTGCAGAGAATGCGGACACAGCTCGCACTTTGGTTGTACAGGGACCGTATGGCTCATAGCAGCGAGCCTGGCACCCCATACTCCCTCAGTACCCCCCACAGAGTTCCTCGGGGGACACGGTCATAGGCCTTCTCCAGATCCACAAAGCACATGTGGACTGGCAGGTCGAACTCCCATGCCCCCCTCAGCAGCTCCACAAGGGTAAAGAGCTGGTCCACTGTTCCGCGACCAGGACGAAATCCGCATTGCTCCTCCTGAATCCGAGGGTTCGACAATCGGCCGAAGCCTCCTTTCCAGCACCCTAGAGAAAACTTTCCCGGGGAGGCTGAGAAGTGTGATACCTCGATAATTAGCACACACTCTCCGGTCCCCCTTTTTAAAAATGGGAACCACCACCCCTGTCTGCCACTCCACAGGCACTTTACCCGATGCCCACGCGACATTGAAGAGACGTGTCAGCCATGACAGTCTGACAATGTCCAGAGCCTTCAGCATCTCAGGGCGAATCTCATCCACACGGGGAGATTCTCAACTACCTCGGCGACCTCTACCATGGATATGGACGCAGAAGCCCCCAAGTCTTCAGGCTCTGCCCCTTCATCAGAGGACGTGTTTACCGGGTTCAGGAGTTCCTCGAAGTCCTCCTTCCACCGCTCGACGAGATCCCCAGTCTGGGTCAGCAGTTCTTCTCCCCAACTGTACACAGCCTGGGCAAATCCCTGCCTCCCCTTTCTGAGGTGTCGGACGGTTTGCCAGAACTTCCTTGGGGCCGACCGAAAGTCCTTCTCCATAGCTTCCCCAAACTCCTCCCACACCCGAGTTTTAGCTTCCACGACCGCCGCAGCTGCAGCCCTTTTGGCCAGCCGGTACCTGCCTGCTGCTTCAGGAGACCCCCAAGCCAACCAGGCCCGAAAGGTCTCCTTCTTCAGCCTGACGGCTTCCCTCACCGCCGGTGTTCACCAGCAGGTTTTGGGGTTGCCTCTGCGACAGGCACCAGTGACCTTTTGGCCACAGCTCCAAACGGCTGCTTCTGCAACGGAGGCTTTGAACATGGACGACTCTGACTCCATGTCCCCAACGTCCCCCGGGATGCAGGAAAAACTCTTCCGGAGGTGGGAATTGAAAACCCCACGGACAGGGACCTCTGCCAGACGTTCCCAGTTCACCCGCATTACGCGTTTGGGTTTACCAGGTCTGTCCGACAGACCTCCCCGCCATCGGATCCAACTCACCACCAGGTGGTGATCAGTTGACAGCTCTGCTCCTCCCTTCACCCGAGTGTCCACAACATACGGCCGCAGATCTGATGACACAACTACAAAGTTGATCATCGACCTTTGGCCTAAGGTACTCTGGTACCAAGTACACTTATGAGCAACCTTGTGTTCGAACATGGTGTTTGTTATGGCCAATCTGCGGCTAGCACAGAAGCCCAAAAACAAAACACCGCTCAGGTTCAGATCAGGCAGGCCGTTCCTCCCAATCACGCCCCTCCAGGCTTCACCGTCATTGCCCACGTGAGCATTGAAGTCCCCCAGGAGAACTGTGGAGTCCCCAGGCAGCACCCCTTCCAGGACACCACCCAGTGACTCCAAGAAGCCCGAATACTCTGAACTGCTGTTTGGTGCATCAGCACAAACAACAGTCAGAGTTTTCCCCTCTGCAACACGCAGTCGCAGAGAGGCAAACCTCTCGTTCTCCACCAGGGGGCGGTACGCCAGGACGCCCGCTCCTGCCTACCACCCGGTGGGCATAGCATATATTTAGATATGTTTTCCCATGAAAATAATTCCTTCATGCCTTCAAATGGCTTAGAAGAAAACACTACTTTAGGCAACACAAGTTGTAGTATTTGAGTAATTTAATCGTACATGTCACAAAACCAGCTCTAGACAAGAAACCAACCACCACTTAGACATGTTAACAAGATTTTTTTTTTTTTTTAAATCTTCATCGGAGGTGGCCTTTAATATTTTAGCTAATTGTTTCAAAGTGGAATGATGCACATGAGTAGGGGTTTAATTCACAGCTACTTAATCTGTCACCCTTTGGTAAATTGTAATCCGCTTGCTTCATCCCACACATTTCTTACAATGCCTATGATTAACTGAACATTTAAACCCAAACCTCACTGTTTAGGTTTAAGGTGGAGCAGAAGATTGATCTGAGAAACACTTTGCAGGAGCTGGGGATAAAGAACATCTTCACCAACGACGCTGATCTCTCTGCCATGACAGGTGACGCATAGTTACATTCAAAACAGCTGCACACACGGGCATAAAAACATGATGCACACTGCAAAATGTTGACACATACTGTATTTACATACAAGTAGATTATTAGAAAACACACATTCATACAGCTATAGATATGAGGTTCAGTGTGAGATGTGATTTCTCCTTCTTGGCAGCAGCGAAGTAAGTACTTTCTAAGGTAACCAAGGTAACTGGCACTGAGTGGGTAGGTCAGAGCTGTCACATCATCCATTAAAAATAGATCCAGAGACTGAGACAGATATACGCATAGAGGCAGAAAAATAGATGCATTAATGTGTTGGGATAATTTACACCTAAATAAAATGTGTTCTCAATGAAAGCCAAATTACACATAGGCAACCAACATATACAAACAAGCATACAAAAAATAAAATAATGATTAGAAAGTTATTAGCCTTCCTTGAAGATCCAGCTGAAAACAGCTTGTTCTCATCAGGTGGAGCTGATATTACATTGTGTCTAAGTTGTGCTGGTCTTTGGAACATCTTGTTCTTGTTATAACATCCTCAGCTCAACATGTACTCAGAGGACACGATCTGTTCTGGCAGGCAGGTGGTAAGAGGGGGCAGCTTGAAAGGCTTTCTGTCATTGGGGAAATAGTTGTTCAGCATTTTCTTTCTGAACAGACGTCACTTCTTAAGAAACTGCTGCTTCATGTGACCTTTCTGTCTGGTTTACAATGTTGATCCGGCTAATAAGTGGGTATACGATACAGAAGCATTCTCTGTACTGCTACGTGTACATACAGTTTTGAGTCAATGTTGCCACATCAGTGTCAGATTTGATATATATCTTATAAAGATAAGATGCTGATTTATATGCTTTTGTTTGTGCATTGTCCAGATGGTAAGGATCTGTACATTGGAAAAGCAGTGCAGAAGGCCTACCTGGAGGTGACAGAGGAGGGAGCAGAGGGAGCTGTCGGTTCAGGTAGACTCATAATCTTCCTTATCATCAACATTGATGAATGCATAACATTTTTGCTTGCTTGAGTGGGTCTTACACAGCAGAGTCAGCTGCAAGTTTACAAAACACTTGTCAGCAAATAACACTGATAGTTGTTCCCCTTTCTTTTTCTTTGTCTCTCTTAGGAATGATTGCCCTGACCAGGACTCTGGTGCTGTACCCACAGGTCATGGCAGATCACCCGTTCTTCTTTGTCATCAGGAACAGAAGGACAGGTGCGTGCGTGTGTGTGTGTGTGTGTGTCTGTGTGTGTGTGTCTGTGTGTGTCTGTGCATGTAAATATAAAGCATTTGAAGGGGTAGGACAAGTATTCCACGACATATAACCTCTTAAGACCCAAGCTCTTGTTTAATATGCATTTTTTATTAAG
>NW_007578137.1:141184-151208 GCF_000690725.1 Stegastes partitus | reverse complement strand
GAGAATAATGGTGTGTTTGATTATTTGTGTTTGTCAGCTTTGTATTAATGATACCTATGATATACACTTAGTTAATTATACGTTTGTGTATGCGTGTTTCAACTGCATATAAAAGATTGACATAGCCTCCAGCTCCTTGCATTAAACCAGCGCGGGGCGAAACGCTCATTGTAAATATAGTACGATTGCATAGAAGTCTATGAGAAAATAACCCTTCCTGTCACTTGATTTGTTAATTCAGTCAACATTTTCCTAATCACTTCATGGTCTTAATCACCAGTTTCAAGTCTTCTTCAACACAGCAGCATGATCATTTTGTAAACTATGCACCCATTCAGAGTAAAATAGGGAACAAAGCAGGGTGTGCTTTAGGGTGGGTCAACCTTGTGATTGACAGGTCTCAACTGCATTGCTGTGTAGTGTTTTTGAGTTCTCTTCCAGATCCGCCTTGCTACATTTTTAACTCAAGGTTTCAGAACAGTAGTCCATAAACCAATAGGTGATGTCACAATAAATACATGCATCTTTTATAGACAGTCTATGATTTCAACTTGACTTTCTATTCTTCTTCATCCAGGGTCCATTCTCTTCATGGGCAGGGTCATGACCCCGGAAGTCATCGAACCCAACGACCACGACTTTGACTCCATGTAACCAGGGTGTGAGGTCACTCACTCTCAGCCAATCAGATCCTGACGTCATAAATGCTACCTATCCTCTTTCACCATCTTCAGCTGTGTTTTATACTCTATATACAAACTGAATATTATATGAAATATTATATATTGAAACATGACATACGACATAAAATGTGACTGTGTTTTGATACTGGAAGCTTTAAATTCTTGGATACAGATGTGCAGAAAGTGAAAGTTGTAAATATTCTCTAGTAAAAGTATGGTTTGTATATGAATAAGAAGAATACATGGTATGTGATCCATGCACAACCCCTTTAAGTTCAGCAGCTTCGTACTCACTTGCACCCACACACACGATGCACAAAAACCTCTTTGGATGTAGTTACTCTTTCTCCAGATACAGTATGTGCACACTGTAAGTTCCACACATTAATTACATCCCTGTACATTTGACATTGTGTTCTATATATACATATACAGTATATGCTCAGTATTTATTGCAGAATAAACATGTGCAAACATTTTGTCCTTATACACTTAATCTTAGTAATATATCTGTTCCAGACAGTATTGAGACATTTTTACACTGTAGGCACATGGCTAAACTGCTGATGAACTAATATGCCTTATCACATCTGAGTGGTTGATTAAGCCTGAGCTGGGCATCTTACAGGTGAGCAAAGGGGACTGTGTAACTAAGATGGGTTGCTATAGAGATGGACTGGAGCATGCAGGCGCACTGAAGAAGATCTGCTGCACTGTTTTGGATGTACATACAGGGAGAAACAAAAACACCAGCTGTATTGAGTCTTTTATTCAATAAAAACATGAATGTGTTCCCATTAAATATATATATATCCTTCTCTGTGTGTAGAGGTTGTTTTTATACGGTTCAAGGACACTCCAACTATAAAACAACGTGACTATCAGTAACTCAAAAGCTATGTAACCACTAACGCAGCTTTCCAGCTACTGCTAGGTTTACTCTGGGTTCTTTAAATAAAGGATTTAACGTGAATGATAAACATGCAATGCTTTAGTTATGAAGCCTTCTGTGCCTGAATAATAAAAGAGTGGGACATGGCAGAAGCTCAACTCAGTGTCCCAGGCCAGACAATGTCCTGCCAAGGGATCTTGGAGTAGTTTCAGGCCTGCATCACCTAGCTCCTACACACACAACACACAGATACACAACATGCACACACGTGGAAACAGATCATATCGTCACGGCAGAGATATACGGTGACCAAGGACAAACGAGACCTGCACTGATACGGATGAATGCCACTTATTAATGAAACTGTATGTAAGAAAATACAAGTCAGTGTATGTTCATGATGTGTGAAACAACAAGAGATTGTGAAAATAAGCAATTTGCAGTTGCTTTAACTGATTAGTTGTAAACTATAAAGTACACTATAAAATTACTTTATAAACAGCAGGGTCCAAATATGATAGGAAGTTATAAATTGTTTTCAATATACATTTTCCACTTGCTAAATTTCAACTTGACTCTCACAATACACATATGTATGTATCTATAGTGTGGTGTGAAACAACTGTCACACCAAAACTAACACTCACACCAACACACCTATTTCTGCACACACAAAATAAACCCTAATAATTACATCCTCAACAGATGCTTCTGTGACAAACAACACAAAAAGACGCTTTGATGTGAAAACTGTTATTCCCATCTTCAGCCAAGACACCAATTTTCTGTGACAAGATTGCTACACAGAAAGAAACATGCTGTAAAAAACAAAAACAAAACAAGTGAAATGATTTAAATAATAAATAGCAAAAGCTGACATACACTGCAGTTTACAACTGCAGATGGTGACTCTTGTAATAACCAGCTGAGGCAATAGATTTCCTAAAAACAAGTTAGTCCTCCATACAAAGTCAGACAGAATTGTTTGTACTGTCTCATGCAGTTCCAAAGGTTTTCATTTACCTCTAAGAAATATCTAATAGCTTTTTCATCTCTTCAGCGTGCACAGTGTGTTTCAGTGCGGTGGTGTCTTAAACACAATGAGCTGCATTGTTGAGGAATGAAAGCCCATGGGTGTAGGAAGTTATTTATAATCTAAATTACTTTCACCAGCTGGCATGATATCTGTGCCGTATGTCTTCATTGTGCGCACCATCCTTATCTCTCCTCCTCCTCCTCCCCGTGACAACATACTGTGCCTAACGACAGAAACTACAAGAAAAGACATGAAAGCTGTCCTGAAGCTACAACTACTTCTAGTTACTGGTTGAAATGGAAAGTAATTACATTTACTCAAACCCTTTTTTTGAGATAACTGAACTAAGTTTTTTCATTTTGTGTGATTTTCTAGTTTTACTCCCCTCGTGCATCCTACAGCTGTGGTTATTAGTTACATGGCTACTGAAGATTGACATGCAAAATATTAAAACTAAAAAAACATCATGTATAATCAACCCCAAATAGTGTCATAAATAGCTGTTAGCTCTTCCTTGAATAGCTGTACATTATTTATCATACATTAACAATAACTTACAGTAACATAGATACATTTTGCAGCTCTGTCCACACTTTTACCAAAGCAAAATTTAAGTTCAGGAGTTATGAAATTGTTTTATATTGAGATATCACTTAAGCAAGCGTTTGAAGATTGTCATATCAATGATTGGTAATTTTGGTAATTTCAGCATAGACTACATTCAGCCAAGTAGTTCTGATCAAATCAGAAAATGTTTAAAATGATTTTGCAGCAGTTCAAAGATTACATGTTATTGTCATTGAAATGTGAATAGATAGTACAAAAAGGCATGTTTTTTCACCTCAATAAAGAATCAGTTTTATTAGTAAGGGAGCATGATTTAGGTTTGGATTTAGCTGAAGCTCTTGTACAGACTTCTTCAAACAGTAGGGATGAAACCTACTTTAAAGAGCTCTGGAAACAAGTGATACACACTACTGAACAATGCAAGACTGACGCAGAACCCCAAGCAGAAAGAAAGAAAGAAAGAAAGAAAGAAAGAAAGAAAGAAAGAAAGAAAGAAAGAAAGAAAGAAAGAAACGGCTGGGCGGACTTTTGATTTCTCAACTAAGTGGATGTCCTGAAACCAAGGACACTTTTGCCATAGGTTTCTTATGTGTAGCCTGCTTATCCTATCTAATTTAAATTAGAATGATCAACAAGTAAGCATAACTTTAGCAACCATTCTAGGTTTTTAATCAGCTGAAGGCTGCTTTAAAAAGCTTAATATGCTGTATGGGTTCTCATGATGTTGCCTCAATAAGCAAACGATAAGAGTGAGTGACCATAAAAAAGGTATTTGACTTACAACAATTTGCAGGGAAAAATTAATTAATTAGACTCTGTGCCACACAGATGCGAGTGATGGTTTCAGCTGGGACGCCCCAATAAAAAATGTCTGTGCCACTGCATTAAATAAAAATTGACTCTCTAAAAATTGATTGACTTTCATTTTCAGACCCAACTGAAACAATATATTCCAGCAGGATAAAGGAAAGAAAACCAGAGAAAAGAGGCACCAAAAACATGAGAGGGTGGATGAAAGTTTTTGACAAGAGTTAAAGAAAAATAGCATATTGTACTTCACTGTAGGTCAGATTTACCGTAAAAACAGGCCTATATAATTAAAGACAAAAACTTCATCACAGCATTTCACACACTGTCTTTGTGCTAACACACAAAGCAAGTCGGTTTTTCTTTTTTTTTTTTTCTCTCTTTTGAAGTCTCATTGTGCTTGAGGTAATTAAGCTGTCACAGTTCATTAAAAAGTTGAATATTAATTTTAGTCTGCGGAGACTGAGAGCAGCAGTGACCCGCAGTTTACGTTCTGCCTCACAATGTTGCCAGGCAACCAGCAGCTTGGAGACCAGTCCCGCGGCTCCTGCAGCGTCTCACCCACAGCAGCGGCAGCAGCAGCGGCGGGCCACGTACCGGTGTCAGTCTCCAGAGCCAGAACCAGCCAACGGGACGGTTAACTTTCTCCCCGTGAATATTAACAAACTCACCGGGCTCCATGGGTAACAGCTACGGGGCTACAGGGCTAAACCGAGCCGATGTGTTAAAGAAGGCCAGGGGAACTTATCACAAGGCGATTGGGACATGTCAGAAAGGTAAGCTAAACCAACTGTGTCTGCATGGGAGATTTATTCCGTCATGTTTGCCAATTTAATTAGTCTCAAGTGACAACTGAGGCCAGTTTTATCTCTGAAAGTTTGCTCTCTGATGCTTTTGCACCTCAAAAATGTAAATACGATTTCAAAAGCTCGCTACAGTTATATGGAAACTTGGCTAATTTAAGCCAAACTGGCTAGGTCAAGCTAACCTAGCCTTAAACGTCCTAACCGTTTACCTTTATAATTTCACTTTTTAAAAAAAATTTAAAAAGCAAACATGTTTTATTATCTGTTGACTTCTTTTGTATGCTAACTACAAAACGAACCACTACAGAGCACTCACAATCAATTATAGAGGCCACAGGGTCCAGCTAACCCCTGCATACAGCGACTATTATAAGCTAATAGCACCTGCTCAGGTGTCCACCGGTGCCATGGCAACGGGCCCTAATCTGCATTGTCAGGCCCAGTTCACTGTAACTCTAACCACTCGGCCGGTGGTCAGGGTTTCAGCACACACCAGGGCTTACATTACCAAAACACAGCTCCCCTTCAAACAGAGACCAAAGATGTGAAAATGTACCTGATGACCCCATCTGTTTTTTTGCTTTCAGTTCTTCAGGTGTGAACACTCTCAGTGGCAGTTTCCCCAAATCCCACTCGTCCCAGTACTCTGATCTCGGGGTTACACGCACACCCCTCTCTGTGGACCACAGTCCCGATTCTGGACTAGTATCTACACCTGTGAGTGACACACACACACATACTCACGCCAGTAATTGTTCATTGCTGCCGTCGTCAAGGCATTGGTGGTCTTTACCCTCCCTTCACGAGTATAGCTTCTGCTCCTCTCCTGTGTCCTCCGTCTTTCTCCTCATCCTTTCATCTTCCCATCCCTCCATTTCAGCCTTTCTCCTTCTCCACTTTACCCATCTCCGAGCTGTACCTAATATTCTTAGTCTATTCTCTGCGCTCGCTGTTTTACCCTCAAGCCACTGGCCTCTGCTTAGACTGCTATGCAGAATGATTTCTCACCCTCCCAACTATTTGAATTAAGAAAGATGAAAAATGGCTTCTCACCTATTCCTCCCTATGTTTCATGCATAGATTGCTACTTGTGGTGAAAAAGTATTGTATGTGTATACTCTTCCCTGCAAAGTGTATTGCTTTAAATCCTGCAGCAAAAAAGGCAGTCTAAAGAAATTCATTGCAAAGTAGAAAATACCTACTGATTTTTTATCGTTGTGTACATGATGGATGCTTCTATTTCAGAGAAGGTTAACTAAAGGTACTAATGGCATTACATCGTTTTTCCCCTTAATGTATATCCTATTCTATAGTGTCAGTATGTTAATAAAATAACGATATTTTTGTAAAATAAAATGTTGATAGAAGTCTAAATCAACCACAGTTTGCATTTTGACTATTTCCATCATCATACTGGTTTATTCAACACATTTAACTACCTTTATGGCAACATTTACACTACAGTCCTATACGAGTTAACTGATCTTTTCCACGTTTTCTACTGTGTTTTACCTACAATGTATTTCAAATGATGTGAACATGGTGTTTTATGAGTGCCCAGTCAGTGAAGCGTGGTGGTCAGCTGGAGCGGGGTCATTCCTGTGTCTAGTTTACCAGAAGAGGGTGTAGAGTTACACAGACAAAGTAAAGGTGAACAGGATGAGTCTGAGGGTTGAAAAGGTCAAGTAAGGAGAAGAGCTGTGGCTGGGACTGCAAACCACTGCAGTAGCAAAAACAGTCAGCATAATAGCATAACATTTGATTTCATGCCACATTATGCTGTGTTGTTTTATTAACAAGCGAAAATGTCCCTAAAATACTCTCAGTTTGGAGGTTAGAATTTCTGAAAGAAAAGAAACACACCAACGGAAAATACTTTAATGTTTTTCGTTAACCATGTAGATTCACTTGCACACTTTATTTAATGGCCGAGGAAGGTGGATCTGGTATTTGATCGTGTAGAGTGCCATGTGATACTCGTAATACAGTAGGTGCTGGAAAGATTTGTATTGGAAATATATGGCAGCACTGATACATAAAGGAAAGGAAGATAAGGGCTGATGAAGATGAAACACAAGCTGTCGTTGTCGGATAACAAAACTTTAATCTGAAGGAGTTTCACCTTGTTAACACGTGTAGCATTATGTGTTAATAACAAGGATGACCCATTGATTTTGGCTCCATGCTTTCTGCGTGCTGAGGGACTAAAGTTTATGTTAGACTAATTGGGAGCAAAGGTACATTAAACTACCAAAGTGTGTCTCCCATTTCCCCAAGCCATTCCCGTGTATACCTCTCTTTTTGTTCCAGCAACATAACTTTCATTTGACTGTGCTCAGTTTTTACTAGAAATGAATTTGACTACTAATGAAAAAAATTTGATTAAGGTAGGAAAGAGACGACTCATCACTGGTGTCTTCACAACACTTTACACTAAATAGTCTACATTCCTCTGCACACCTACTATACTGACTGTATATGTCTTATCCATGATATTATAACCGCTTCAGTTTTTAAGGAACTTGGCAGAATATTGAGTTTCACCCTCATCTCATTTTAATGCACTTTAAGTGACTTAAAGATTCACAGAAATTAGCTCATGTGTTCGTCTTCTTTCTAGCTTCCATCCAGTCGGTTCAGGTTTGTGTCGTGGCATCGCCTGGAGCAGTGTGATGTCACAGGTGACCAGCTGACCTGCCCCAGGGTTAGAGAAGGTGTGTGTATAATATGACAAATCCACCAGTGCTACCTTTGCATATCAAAAATGTATGCAGCCACTGTGGTTTAGTTCTACTTTGCACTTTCTGTGAAAGAATAGAAGGGAGTACAGCTCTCTGTGCAGTTTTCTAACTTATGCACTCTCTGCTGTACTGTGGTTTCTTTGTTCGAAAGTATTTGTTCAAATTTCTTTTTACTCTTGTAGGAGTAAAAAGAAGCACTGAATCGTACAACTGGTTTTGTGTTATCCTGAATTGTCAAAGCTGAATTTTAACAGAGACTTCTCTAAAGAGCCCTGCTTAAATTTAAATGATTTGAACTGAAAAAGAAGTCATTCAGTTGGCTGTGTCTCTTCCATTTTTGTGTTGCTTTCATTTCATGTAAGTTTCATTTAAATGGTAGTCGTAGATAAAGAACATGCATACTGTGACTAAAAAAATCTGAAACAATAACTGAGGACTGTAGGCAGAATAAGGAATAGTTTTTTTTTTCATTTTCACCAGAACAAATATAAGAATATTGTTTCTTACTTGTTTGCTTTGACAATATAATCAAAAAGGGCCGTCAGAAGAGCAGCTGTGTCTAAGAGAGGGGGGAGACATCAGTTTTGAGAGAAGGAGGAGGAGAGAGGAGGAAGGACAAAGATGGGAGGAGAGACTGCAAGAGAACTGGGAAAACTGTCTGGTAAGTTAGCAGGCAGGATATGTGTGGCTGTGTGTGATGTTAGAGATGTACAGCACAGAATGAGAACAGTGACGTAGATTTAGGGAGGTAAGAAGTGGAGGCACCAAAATTTGATGAATAGGAAGACCCTGATGGTTCTACGACCTGTCTCTTCTCAGGAGTTAAATTTGTCCTACCAGAACCTGGGAGATCCCTACCAGAAGGAGAACTTCCTTCGGATTCTCCGCCGGTTGATTCGTGTAGAGAAACTGCAACTGATTGACAACTCTCTCACCAACCTGAGTTCTGTACGCTTGCCAAGGTATAAACTACACTACTCAAGCTGCGCCACAACTCCCTCAGCTGGTAGACAATTTGCTCAGCTCCCTGGAGACAAAAATATATAAAGATGAAATATCTAATTCAGAATGCTAATAAATCTTTCAAAAAGTCTTAGAAATATACAAATCTGGTTGACATTATTCATAACAGCTTTCTTGAATGCATTCAGCCGTTAAAATGGAGAAAAATGTCTTATCAAGTAGTATTACATTATTCCATTACCTCATGGATCCAGTTTTTGGCTACTTGTTTCTGACTGTAGGCTGCATCTGCATATGCTGTGCATGAGTCTTGATACAAGTATTTCCCACATGGCATTCCTGGCAGCTATTGAAACTCACATTGCACTGTTTTAAATGGTTTCATTTGAAGATATAATTAGACATAACAGTTCAGTGCTTTTGAGCAACTATCATAAGCCTCTAGATCACTGCTGTTCCTTCATTGTGTTGGTGATGTCTGCTGTTCTGGTGAAAACGTGGGGTTTGCCAGACTTTTCTTAAAGCTGACCGTCAAATTGTGTGGCTGGCTCCCCAGGGGAGTGTAGAGTTGCAGCATGGGGAGAGGGAGTGACGAGATGAAAAATATGAAACTAAGCAGAATTAATATAATTTATGTAGGAAAAACAAGCATGTTTTCTGATGTTATTGTGCTGACTTTTATTTCAATAAAATTCAACTTGGATTCCTTTTTATTAGTTGCTTTCCTTATCATTAATGGTGAAGAGGGTGTGAACTTTTTTTAACTTCTCAAAGCGTCTGTCAGAAAAATTTTGACAACCACTAGAGTATAGCAGCCGTTCAGCTGAGGATGGCACATTTTTGTGCTACCTTGTGTTTCCTTTATGGTCCCATATTGTGCCTCTTTTAGCAAATTAATCAACATCTCACATATCCCCACAGTGTGTCTTTCAGTTTTTCACTTCAAACTACTGCAAGGATATTTCATTTCACCGTGACTGTAGAGACCCTAGTTCTAGGGCTGTTTTGCTCTGAAAACGAATGAGTTATTGCTGTTCCTGCTTCTTTTAGCAAGAACATGCTGTCTGCGTCTGTGTAGTTGGGCGGATTTTGTTTAGTTAGGCGTTACATAGTACCTGAATCGAATTCTCACTGGCTCGTAAAGCTGCGAGACTATCTAGTTGTGAGGGGGCTTGAGCAATGGCAGACGTCTTTATATCTATACCTCCAAATTTCTAACAAACAAAAAACACAATAATAATGGATATTCACCATATGGGACCTGTAAGTTTGTTTCCTCACGTGGTGTGTCTCTTATTTTATTCACCACTGTACATACTTCCTATTGGACAAGTAGTACCATAACCATAACTGCATATTTCTGTTTCCGTTTTCAATGCTCCCACAATTGGAATCTTCTGATAGTGTTGTTTTTTTTGGTGCTTTTATGGCCCTTTCACCAAAGATAATAACATGGCAATAATCACAAAAAGAAAGCTAATGGATGTTTGTGTTTCCTTTGGGCAGGTGCAGAATGCTAAACCTGCACC